>NC_066366.1:22632500-22827500 GCF_013377495.2 Cygnus atratus
CTCAAAACTGAAAGTGTAAACTTGTTTATTCCATTTCCAAATACAGTTTTGAAATATTTTGACTAAAGGAGTAAAGCACAAAGTTATTGGGTGCTCCTGGTAAGTCCATCTTGATTCGTAATTGAGATTTTATATTTTCTACAGTTTCTACTTAGAGAACTAATTACTTGTCTTTAAAAGTATTAAAGCTGATTTAGGATGTCTTAAGTGAAACTACATCTCACTAGTTTTAATTTGAAGAAACAAAACATTGATTTGTTAAAGTTCAACTGCACTTATTCATTCAGGTTAATCCTGTGGTCTTACATTTTTACAATGGTCATAATATGCTTCATCCTTTCTGTGCTATAAATGTGTCCCTCTGGTGAAATGAAGTCCATCAAACAACCATCAGGTCAAGGGAGGGAGGGTAATTTCACTTAAATACTATTAGAAGATGTAGTCAAACTGCCCTTTTCTTCATAACAGGTAACTTGGCATAGAGGTTACTGGGCTTGCACCATTAATGCCTCCTGAATTTTTGTTCTGAAAACTTAAAAATAAAATAAAATAAAATAAAAATCTGTAACCTGTCAAAACTGCAGAACCAAGTCTGAATCAGGAATCTAGGGGAAGTGCTCTTTCACTTCAGAATTGCTATGAAGAACCTCTTATCTTCTGTTTATCCTGTGGAGTTTCTACTTTATCATCCCCAGTCCTCTGCCTGTTGGTCCTCTTCCTGCAAGCTGTGCTACTGCCACACTCTCACCTGTCCTCCAGAAATGCAGAGGGACACTGCAGTGTTGGGTGCTGGGTAGCCACGTCTTGCCCTAGGACTTTCATGTGAGTTGAGGCCTCTGACCTTGGGGTAATTCTAGGCAATGCAGGAGTGTCATCATTGTGCACCTGTGGTGTCACTATCATTGTGCCAGCTCTAGCAGTAAGATGTAGAACTGAGTAAACCATTTGGGACACCAAGTACCCTTACTGGGTGCAGCCTTAACTGCCTGGTTTGTGCCTGCCCATCCCGCTGCTAGTGCTTTTGGTTGCTGGCATTCCCATGTTAGTGAAATTAGGTAATGGGGTACAACCACTGACATTTCTTAATGGACAGACAACTTCTTGCTTCTGGCTCCAGCTGCAGTTCACATCTTTTGAATGCTGTGTCTGACACCCCTCTCTCCTGCTATGTGTATGAAACAGGATGACATAGCTGGTCCCGAGAAGTGTTCAGTTGCTAATAGTTTTTAATATGTGCTATTTTGTTTAAATAAAACTGTTTTGAGTAAGTAGCTCTTTTTCACTTGTCTTTAAATAACATGGGTACACCTAGCAAGCCATGTACAAAATTAAAGACTGTGTAATATTAAAGTCTCCAATGAAAATACAATAGGCTAAGGGACCTAAACTGTCAGATTAGGTTGGTAGGATATAGGCATAGCCCAGAGCAGGCCCTACTCCCTGCTGAGTACATCCGTTTGTCACACGTTACTTGAAAACCAACTATTCCAAAAAAAGCTGCAGCCGTTTCTAATGCTTAAAGAATTTTCATTTTGGATAGTTTTTAGACTTTTTTTTTCTTATTTCAAATAAGCATTGTAAGAATTGTGTTTGTTTTTATTTCCCCTGATGCAACCCACATCTAAAAGCATCAGAAACTCTCTGGTAAGAGTTCAATGATTAATAAAGAACCATTTCTTTCTAAGGGCATCCTTGTTTTTTTTTCAACAAGTGTAAAGCCAAACTTGGGACAAAATACTTCTCTTGCTCTATATTTTCAAGAGGTGAAGACAATTGAGAGGAAATGACAATGATTATGTTAGAAAACACTAATCTGTATTTTGATCTTATTGAGTATAATGGAAGAAAGAAATCAGTCTAAAGAAAACATCAAGAAGATAATGTTTCAACTCCACTAAAATAAAGGAATATGAAAATCATGTGTAACAGACCATTAATTTTGGAACTGCCTGAAGAAAGTGTTATTTTTCAGCCTTACTTAAAAGGACTTTTTTTTTTAATTTTGAAAATATTGAAAATGTCATGGTACAAATTTTCCTGATAGTGTTTAATCAATTCTTTCCCTTATCACCTCTTCAAAAGATGTTTGATATTTCAGCTATGTTTAGGTAAAATCTAAGAAAACAACAAAAGCTAACCTGGGCCACACTAAAGCGTTCTTCGTATTCCAGCTTTCCATCTCTAGCAAAAATCACTAGGGAACGTTAGTAGGAACAGGACAAGAACAGAGTGAAACTTCCCCTCCAGCTTCTGGTAATCAGGAGTTCAGGACTATAGGTATAGTATTTCTATTGGTTTAGTTAGATCTATTTGATACGTCATGAGAGAAATTTGTTCCATGAATTTGTTTACATTCTTTGAGGATTATATGACTTTGAGCAGCTAAAAAGTTCTGTGACAATGAATTCCATATTCTAATTGCAGTTTATATATATATATAAAACAACAACAACAAAAAACCCTCTGTTTTAATTCTACTGTTGTAGGGTTGGGTCTCCTATTTTTTGTATTTTAGGAAGCAATGAGTTCTCAGTCATCTTCTTTATTTGATACAAATATCTGAGTCACATATATATTCAAACTTTTTATCCAAACCAACTTCTATTACGTTATATGGTTCAAAAATAAAAAGTACTGAATTTATTCAAGCAAGACAGTTTTATAATTACTGAGCTTATAAATTATCTACCAATTTACTTGTTAAATCTCATCAAATTCAATTCTATCTGTGAAGAATAAATGCTGTAATTTGGGAAGTATAGCTGTTTTTCTCACATCTGTGTGTGAGGTTGAATCTATTGAATTTATGCTTTACTAGCAAAACTGGTAGTTAACTGCAAGGGATATGTCCATAATTCTACTTGATTGATAAAAGTTTTAAATTTGTAATGTCTCTACTTTAGCTAAATAATGTAAAATTCAATATATTCATGAGAAATATGGAGTTAATTATAAGACAAAGATAAAACACAGCTTTACTAGATTCATTAGATTTTATTGCTCTTCTCCTCTCAATGATACAGCAGTTTCTACTAGCTGTTTTTTTTTTTTTTTTAAATTTAATTATTATTATTATTGTTATTATTTTAATTTTTAACTGCTATAGCCAAAGTGGATATGGCAGAAATCCTCTGGTAAAAGGAGGCATCTTTAGGATATTTCATCTGTTGTCTGTATTTGGTCATGCTCAATTCTGGAGTATTTCTCAACACCTGGCCCTCCATTTGAAACCAATCTACTTTCAGAGCATGAATGCTTTGCGAACTGCCTGCAAAAGGAAAGATAACTTTTTCTACCAGCTACACCTTCATAAATAGGTGATGAATGGGGATGGAACTGAGAAGTACCAATTTTACTTGAAGTGGAGCAGACCAAGTGCACAGGCTGCTTGCAACAATAGTTATGGGAGGAGTAAGTTTCCCCTGCTCAGTTCAATTAGGGTAGTAACTTTAAAGCCTTATGATTATTCATATGACAAATTAGCCTTTTTTTTTTTTTTTTCTTCCTGCTAATCAGAGCATTCAAAAAGAAAAGGAATAATGATAGCTCATAGATTTGCATTCAGAATCTGTATGGAAGGAAGAATTCAATTGCTTGATGGAGATCTGAAAAAATGATTGTGATGTGTTGTTTGGTGTCTCTGTGTCATAAACACAAAGCCTGTGTTTATGAGGTCTTGGAGAGCCACTGCTATGCTTTTGTCTGTAAACTACTGCATAATTTCTGCAGTGAAGAAATGTTCTTTTGTTGGGAGGATTAGCATAGTTTTTCTGATGTCTAACTTTGATTCCATAAACCAAATTTGAGAACTACCATTTTCCCTGTTTTCCCTGTAGCATTCTCCTTTACTCCACAATCAAGTAAATGAAGCCTGGAACACTGTGTTTTAAAAGTGCAAAGGTGAAGAGTTTTAAAGGTGAAAATATACATAGTCTGACTTATCAAAGAGACAGTGGATGGGAGAAGGTGACAAAGCTAATGAAATGGCAGAATGTATTATTATTTGAAGTTGAATGATTTATGAAGATCCCATTTAGAATTCTTGTTTTAGAAGGTGAGATTTATTTTAATTTTATTTATTTATTTATTTATTTATGATTGAGAGTGAGCTATGTAGCACTAAGTTTGGGGGTTTATCTTTAAAACACTTGCGACAAAAAATGTTAAGTGCCCAACCCCCTTGTAAGCAAATGTTTTTAGCCCAATTTTTAAATTAAAATAGAAATTTAAGTCTGTCATAACATTTTAACTGTGCCAATATGAACAGCTGTAGCTGTTTGCAAGTTAGGACTTCACCTTGCACAGAGGAGTCTAATGTTTACATAAAAAAGAATATACTACAGACTAAAACTGCATAGATCAAAAACAAAATAAACCTTTGGAAACTCAAACTATAAACATACAACACCAAGAATAGTTATTTCTATGTTTGTAAAAGCCACATGTGCAAGATATTCCTATTTCTTACAAGGTTTATCTTGACTGAGGTGAACATTAAAATACTTAAATTTTTATTTAACCGTGCCCAATACTCTTTACATAATATTTTAAAAATTAGATACTTTCTTAAGCAATTAAATGAGTTTAAGATGCATAATCCAATAGGGTGAAATAAGGTGGTTTCTAAATATAGTCATCCTGAAAGAAATGGACACTGGGAATTGAATAATGGTTTCAGTCAGTGTGTCATTGACTAGTTCTCATGAAAAGTTGTAAAAACAAACCACTAAACCAATTAAAATACGGAATGGAGAAAACTCATCTATAATTACTTTCAGGGTCCGTAGTTTTCCTATGCTAGAATAAAATACTCAGAGAATGATAAAATAGTCAGTTTTGAATCTTATAATAAACATGTCACTTTAAATTTTAAGCACAAAATCATTTCTTAAAGAGGACATTTTCCTTTCCCCCTCAGACTTCTCACGGGAAGGGAATTACATCTTTTTCTTGTTTGCAATGAGATTTTTTTTTTTTAAATCAGTGATGAAGACTATTACACGTTTGGTTGAAATTGAGATTTCTTTATGAAAACTTGTTTTAAACTAGTTTCCTTTTTTTTTTTTTTTGACATGCCACTTTACTTCTGGTGCACAAAAACACACAGAGAATAAAACAATGAACAGTGTAGCCTTTAGGTGAATGAACCTTTAGGTTTATTAAATTTTAATATGCTCAGAATTTGTAGATTTTATAGGAGAAGGAACAGATAAAGGCTTCTTAATGGTTATCTTTTTTCATGTCTATAGCTATTTGGGACTTCTAGGCTGCAATGCTTTGGGCTAGGCTACTTACATGAGCCTTCCTAAAGCCACTGGAACAACTTATGGTAAGAAAGGAACACTCATGTGAATGGATATGGGTCATGAAATAGGTCTGTATCTTTATTCATATTGCAATAATCAGCAATTTATGTTTTAAGTGCCATATGGACAACTGAACTGGATTAGTCCTTGAGATAAAATTCATTACAGAAGATGTTAACAAAAGAACTTAAAGGTTATTCTGAAACAGCACACACAATGGATTTGATTTTCTTTTTTTCTGTCCTTGGCAGCATGAGACAATATTACATTTTTTTGTTTTGCTTGTTGTTGTTGTTGTTTTTTCTTCAGTTCCTCTTTTTCCCCTAAATTTGACACCAAAGATGTTTCTCTCCTGTTAACATAATTCTCAGTGCTATGAGGTCTTCCATCTTTGAAAAGAATCAGTGGTGACAAGAACTACAATATTTTGTATTCATACAGTCTACATTGTAACATATTCAACAGAGAAAAGTGATGCTCTTACATACAGGAATAGTCCCCTTTGTAAAGAACTATTCCATCTTTCACTAATATCTTTTGGATTAACCCCAAAGTTAGACACGACTGATTTCCGCCTTCCCAGTTCAATTTTAACCAGCCCTCATTCTAACAAACAAACAAGCAAAAAAAATCCAGTTGAAAAGAGTTCATTGTGAGGATACATCCTTCAATAAATAAAACAACAACAAAATCCCTCTGTTTTCTTCAAAAAATAACAAAAGCAACCACTTTTTACATGAAGAGGCAGTGTACAGTTATTTACTGAAGGTGCTACAATTTCTTTCCATTTATTAATTAACTTAACCCACATTTCCAGGAGACATGATATTTGGTCTCAGAAAAGAATTATAATATCCGTGGTATCAAAAGCTGTTAGTAGCAACTGTTCAAAGGAGCAGAATATGTAACATTTCAGTCCTTTTGCTTTGCTGATGTTAAAATACAGAAAAAAAAAAAAAAAAAAAAGCAGAGCTGATGATCCTAAAGATATATTGTCAGGAACTCTTAAGGAGATTATTATGAAACATGAAAAACAAGAAGGAATGATTAATTTCTCTAGCAATAGGGATGGGTCTAGTAGTGAGAATATTAATAAAGGATCAATCTGTATCTAAATAGGCTTTTTATGTTTACTTTTAAAATTTATTATGTGGATTAAAATGTGGCTAACTGAAATAATCTCCTTTCTAAAGCAGGTGTAAATAATGACAGATACCATTGCTATACAATAGAAATTACTCAGATCACAGTAGCTCTGATGTTATTGTATTCAAGCATCAAAAACATTAATAGGAAAGAACAATACTGCCTTTCCTTCCCTTCCCTTCCCTTCCCTCCCTTCCCTTCCCTTCCCTTCCCTTCCCTTCCCTTCCCTTCCCTTCCCTTCCCTTCCCTTCCCTTCCCTTCCCTTCCCTTCCCTTCCCTTCCCTTCCCTTCCCTTCCCTTCCCTTCCCTTCCCTTCCCTTCCCTTCCCTTCCCTTCCCTTCCCTTCCCTTCCCTTCCCTTCCCTTCCCTTCCCTTCCCTTCCTTCCCTTCCCTTCCCTTCCCTTCCCTTCCCTTCCCTTCCCTTCCCTTCCCTTCCCTTCCCTTCCCTTCCCTTCCCTTCCCTTCCCTTCCCTTCCCTTCCCTTCCCTTCCCTTCCCCTCCCTTCCCCTCCCTTCCCCTCCCTTCCCCTCCCTTCCCTTCCCTTCCCTTCCCTTCCCTTCCCTTCCCTTCCCTTCCCTTCCCTTCCCTTCCCTTCCCTTCCCTTCCCTTCCCTTCCCTTCCCTTCCCTTCCCTTCCCTTCCCTTCCCTTCCCTTCCCTTCCCTTCCCTTCCCTTCCCTTCCCTTCCCTTCCCTTCCCTTCCCTTCCCTTCCCTTCCCTTCCCTTCCCTTCCCTTCCCTTCCCTTCCCTTCCCTTCCCTTCCCTTCCCCTCCCTTCCCTTCCCTTCCCCTCCCTTCCCCTCCCTTCCCCTCCCTTCCCCTCCCTTCCCTTCCCTTCCCTTCCCTTCCCTTCCCTTCCCTTCCCTTCCCTTCCCTTCCCTTCCCTTCCCTTCCCTTCCCTTCCCTTCCCTTCCCTTCCCTTCCCTTCCCTTCCCTTCCCTTCCCTTCCCTTCCCTTCCCTTCCCTTCCCTTCCCTTCCCTTCCCTTCCCTTCCCTTCCCTTCCCTTCCCTTCCCTTCCCTTCCCTTCCCTTCCCTTCCCCTCCCTTCCCCTCCCTTCCCTTCCCTTCCCTTCCCTTCCCTTCCCTTCCCTTCCCTTCCCTTCCCTTCCCTTCCCTTCCCTTCCCTTCCCTTCCCTTCCCTTCCCTTCCCTTCCCTTCCCTTCCCTTCCCTTCCCTTCCCTTCCCTTCCCTTCCCTTCCCTTCCCTTCCCCTCCCTTCCCCTCCCTTCCCTTCCCCTCCCCTCCCTTCCCTTCCCCTCCCCTCCCTTCCCCTCCCTTCCCTTCCCCTCCCCTCCCTTCCCTTCCCCTCCCCTCCCCTCCCTTCCCTTCCCCTCCCCTCCCTTCCCTTCCCCTCCCTTCCCTTCCCTTCCCCTCCCTTCCCTTCCCTTCCCTTCCCTTCCCTTCCCTTCCCTTCCCTTCCCTTCCCTTCCCTTCCCTTCCCTTCCCTTCCCTTCCCTTCCCTTCCCTTCCCTTCCCTTCCCTTCCCTTCCCTTCCCTTCCCTTCCCTTCCCTTCCCTTCCCTTCCCTTCCCTTCCCTTCCCTTCCCTTCCCTTCCCTTCCCTTCCCTTCCCTTCCCCTCCCTTCCCCTCCCTTCCCTTCCCTTCCCTTCCCTTCCCTTCCCTTCCCTTCCCTTCCCTTCCCTTCCCTTCCCTTCCCTTCCCTTCCCTTCCCTTCCCTTCCCTTCCCTTCCCTTCCCTTCCCTTCCCTTCCCTTCCCTTCCCTTCCCTTCCCTTCCCTTCTCCTCTCCTCTCCTCTCCTCTCCTCTCCTCTCCTCTCCTCTCCTCTCCTCTCCTCTCCTCTTCTTTTCTCTTTCTTTCTTTTTCTTTTTTTTCTTTTTCTTTTTTTTCTTTTTCTTTTTCTTTTTCTTTTTCTTTTTCTTTTTCTTTTTCTTTTTCTTTTTCTTTTTCTTTTTCTTTTTCTTTTTCTTTTTCTTTTTCTTTTTCTTTTTCTTTTTCTCTTTTTGTCCAAAGCTGATGTAGTTTGTATATATGACTAATGGTTAAATGTTTCTTCCACTAATCACATTTTTTTTTTTTAGAAATAATAACAAGGCAAATGAAAAGACTTTTTTATTATTATTAAAATAGGTTATCTTTTCAAGAAAAATATGAAACAATAAGCAGGCTCTTTATCTTATCATGTTTCATTACTACCAATCCTTGACAACCTCCAGGAATAATTCAAATCACTTTTTGAATTTATATAAGTTTTCAAATTCCATGATGTCCTGTAGCTGTAAGTTTCATAAATTAAACATGATTTTTTTTCTTTGTTTCATTTCATATGTGTTGCCTGAGTGTTTAGTGGGGCACACCTTATACTGAGCAGTGGAGAAATTAGAGAGATCAGTGATAGTAAAGCTAGAGAGGTAAACAGACACAACCAAGACAGGAGGACTCAGGATAGTGACCTCTGGAGAAACTGCTAACTACTTAGGCAGCTAAAGAGCTTTGTATCTCTTGAAACTGGGGTGTGCCAAAATGATTGCAAAATAGAGCATACACATAAATGTTTTCTACAGCAAAGGAGCTTTATGCAGCACTGTAGAGAGAAATCATTGTTTCCCTTCTGCTTGTGAAAATGAAGATAGGACAGTATGTTCTAATATTATGATAGGACACTCATTCATTTATGCAGACAAACTACTGTATCTAAGCATACGATTAGAATACTAAAAGAAAATCCTTGCTATATATGACCATTTAGCATGTTGTCATGATAATAACTGTTGATGAGTTTACAGATCTATGCAGTTGCAATAATACGCAGTCAAGTTTAGGAGTGTTGCTCTTTGAAAATTGGTGGTTTTATAGTATTTTTTAAATTTATTTTATCCCTAATGTTTTCACAGTAACCAATGTAATATTTTCCTAGTATTTCCAAAATGACATGCAAAGCTCTCTCTTAGCTAAATAGACATTGTGGAAACAGACCAACATAATATCATAATAGGTTGAGGTTCCTTACTCACTTGAATAGCTAGGAAAAAAATCCCAAGACTCTCTAGAATCAATAGAAATGAAAACCATTGCATGACATGATCTTGTTTTAAATCAGTCTCAATCTTAAGAAGACTTGTGACAGTTGAGTTCTAAATCTGTATATTGGTAAACCATGAAAATGCCACTAGATGGTGCTCAAGAACACCTAGAGTTCCTTGGATTTGTGAACCCGGTGGACTGAAAGACACGGGGGATTGTATTTACCACAATGTTGAATGGTTTATAACATCTAGAGGCTTCGTTTCTGTGGTATATTATAGAAATGACTATAAAATTACTGGGATCCTAGGAAAAGGAGGAGAATTACATCTTTCAGAACTGGGCACAAAATAAGCAAAATATCCCTGTGCTAACCATTCACAAATTTGATGATGGGTGTGGATGAAATTCACTCCATTCAAAGGATAAAGATCTGCCTGAGAGGAGGCTGCTCCTGTGTTCTAGGTCACAAAAGACCCTTTCCACCACTCTTCCTTGCAAGAAACTTTTAGCTGTGCAGGTACAGCTACAAGATCCATTATTCTTGAAGCAATGGGCAAAATACACGGCACCCTCTAGTAACTGATTAGGAAAATCCATGAGAAGTCTGGCTTATGGCCTTTGTTTTGAGAACTCTTCAGTCTCTTCATATGAGACAACACCCACAGCTCAATTCCTGTAACACCGAGGAGACCAGAGTGATAGACATTACCTTTAGTATGTACATGCTCTAACCATGAAGCTATGGAAAAAGCATTTTCTTTCTTTCTGGCTCCCAGCTAACCTATGGAATACAAGATAAGTTTTCTTGCCTTGCAGAGATCTTAGTGCTTAGGGAATTTTGTCGGCTGGGAGAGATATTTGGATACCTTTATTTCATGGAAAGTGGAAGGGGATGTAATTTCATTATAGTGTGTAGTCTAATCTCAAAATTACTGTATATGACAATCATCAAGTTTAAACAGAAAGCATCAGCATCAGCTTTATGGTGTCTGATTAGGTTTACTCTGAGAACAGCTACCAGGTTAAGCTACACAGCACCATTAAGTCAGGAAACTCCAGACTGTATCTGCTTAACAGAGATGCATTGACCAAAACTGACATGTACTCTTAGAAATATGGAGAGTAGTAAGATCAAATCTGAGGCACTGATAGAAAATTGTCTAGAATCTAAACTGATTTATTTATTGTTTTTCAAAGTTGTCTCTAGCCACTTTTTTTTTTCTTTTTTTTTTTTTTTCTTTCTCCTTTGCCGCATATAGCTTACAGTGAAATGGTGAAATGGCTATGTTGAACAGGTTTTTCTAGTTCTGTGAAGAATGATGGAGGTATTACTCATCCTTTTGCAGAAAGTAGTTATTGACTACCTTTCACTGAAGATGCAGAAAGCAGTGTGGTTTCTCTGTGCAAAACTATCTCCATTTTCCACAGGAATTGCAAAAGAAGTTTAGAGTGGACAATGAACAACCTATGAAATAAAAAAGGCAAAACAAAAGAGACAGAACATCTCTTTGTTTTGCTTGTTCAGAATGTCTCTGGCTTAAAAAAGGAAAAGAATGAAAAGCTTCTTTGATTGATTTTGCAATTAATAGAGTAGCACAAAAGCATGCTAATTTCTTTAAAATGGAGATGGAGAAGTTAATTCAAAACTGGCACAAGCACTGAATATAGCAGTGATTAACGATTGTCTTCAGACTTTTATTCCAACAAAACCCTATACATAGAAAAGCATAACCCATGAGTTACATTGTACTCACATTTCTATATTGCAAACAAGAGTTACATTCCACTATAAATTTCTTTATTACTACATTCTATAGATTTCTTAGAATGGTATTACTATACACTGCACTACCTAAATTAGATTTTAGTTTATCCGGAATACTTCATGACTATAAATCCAGGAAAGATGATCTTGGTCTCATTCAGTTTCCATGTGCTTTACATATTTTATTGCTAAGTCATTCAAAATGATGGCAATGCTTGCTGAAGTCCGTAAAGTGTTGTGAAACTGCCCCATAATTTAGAAATTTTCATGTCAAAGTGGTCATGACATGAAGGTGTCAAGTTTGTTGTCATGTTGCAGTGCCATACTCCCAGTAGGAGTGAAGAAGTCTTTTGTTATATTATCACAAATTCCAAATACAATCTGAGTTAAAGGCAGCCTCTTTTCATATTTGCAGTACACAAATCAGTATTATCATTCTATACAATATGCCAAAATGAACAGTAGTAACAATGGTTTCTTATCGCTTTTGCAATTTTTTGAGGGCTATTTTCAAGCTCCAGTGCTCTTCAGTATAGGAAAGTGAATAAGGTGTCAATGGGATAGATTTAGTACTTTTGGGTTCTGTGTCATTTATATTATTTGCCAATTCTTGATTAAGCAGATCGACATGACCAGGCTCTCAAGGTCAGTTAAATTACATAAGAATGTGAAAAAAGGTAATGAATCTGTTCTTGAAGATAATGTATAAGTAGTTTGAAAATGCTCAACCTGATATTTAAAAGTAAAAATCTCAGGACTCATGTGGAAAAGGCTGGATGCAACACAGCCCACTTACTGAATCTAAGCAAGATGGAATAATTCAAACCAAATGGAAAGATATGGGGAAAACAAAACAAAACAAAAGACTCAGCTGTTGAGCAGTAAAGTTGTCAAGCTGTTGCTGCAGTACCACCACCATTGTGGTCTCTTCCATGGTCTCTGCAGCTGTTGCTGCAGTACCACTACCCCCCACGGTCTCTTCAGCTTTTATATTAGGAAGGTCACGGTCAGGTCAGTACTTTTGCTCTGAGGTTAAAACTCTGAGCAACAACTTATTGCACCTGTAAGTACATTTGGTAACATGATAAGAAGCATCTTCCCTGGCACCTGTTCAAAACCATAAAATGTAAAAAGTGTATCATTTGTGGTCAGGTATAACCTCACCTTTTTCTATCAAAGCAAGTTACATCTAATTAAAAAAATATAATCTCTTCAGCTTTTTTTTTTTCTTTTTCTCTTTTATGCTTCATTCTGAATATGTATATTTTCACTGAGTGACATACAATTGTTACTGTATTTTACCCTGAAAAGATAATTATTTCTTTAGCTGTGATTTGAGAATTCTGGATTTGGGTACTCATCTACTTCATCAGGGAATGCTGGAATGTTAATGCTTAACTTTAAACCTCCAGATTAGTTAAAGAATTGCAACCAAGCAGCTGCCGTGAGGGCAGTCATGGTAACAGATAATACAGCACAGAGTATTAATTTTTTTTTTCACATGGTTATGTAGTTTATATAAATTATAGGCAACATGATTCAACCCTTTATCATTATGACTGGGTATTCTATAATCACAGGGCCATACATTAACAGTAAAGGACATAAAAAGAAAGGTGATTAGACCTGAAATACTGTGTTTATTTCATGTAAAACAATGTTCAAATTGACTAAAATACCAGAATGTGTGAGATCAGCTTATGAATACCAATGGCTGTGGAAGGAGAAATGTAACAAATCAGGAAGCAGCAAGGGAGGTGCTGGCATAGACTGTTATCATATGGGGCCACAATACATGCTTTACACTTTATTACAATTTTCCAGTTAGCTGACTGCTGGAAAGCACCTTGGTTTAGTGTGTTAGTGACACATTTTGCTGTTGCTGCTGCTGCTGGGTTTTCGAATCCAGAGACAATCATGCCATATTGAGAGTGTTATGGACAAACAGAGCAGAACCACCTATGTAACCTTTTAATAATTAAAATTTTCTGCTTTTCTAAAATGCTTTCCAAGTGTTACAGCAGGTTCAAGACCCTGTTTGTGTCTTGCATGTTAAAAAGCATTAATGGTTTATACCATTTAAAGAAAATCCTAATTAAAAAAATATTGTGAAGATGACATTGATATCTTCCTTTCTCAATACCCATATGAACCTGTAAGGCATCTGTCTTTGAATGGATTGAGGTTAATAAATGTATTTTGTAAATTAAAAGAAAATCCTTTACATTCACTGTTATCTCCTGAATCAATGCATGATATAAGTTCTTAGTGAGTCATATCAGCAAAATCTTTTTCACTTTTTCTCTCTTGTGCTAAGGTTTTAGTTTTACTGCTATTTTCTGTTCCTAATTGCTAGTACAGCTCTGAGAAAAGCACCAAAGACAGGCAGAAACTTCAGGTCATGTAAATCATCGTGTTTCTCTAAAGCTATGTACTGATTTACACCAAGTAAACATCTGGCTGTAGAATTACTAGTAACTGCCGTTGTACTGGTGACAGAAATCAAAACATAGCAGAGAGTTTACAAAACAAAATGTTAAATGAGAAGAAATAGCAATCAAATACTCTCTCAAATTTCTTCTTTAGATGATGAGAAGAATAGCAACTCTGGATTCAGATGAATCAGAATCAAGAGCTTTCTGAAGTGTTTTTTAAATGTAGTTTAGACACTTAACACTGTTCTATCCAGGTCTTACTATTCTTGAGTATTATGTAACATAGGAAGTATGTATGTACCAGTAGATAGTAATCTCTGTAGTAATCTCTGTAGGCTTTCAGGGAATATTTTAAGCACTCGAAAGGGAGAGTACAGGATTATATGCCCTTCTCTACCCATGGAGATTCAAACATTCATCTCACTCCTTCTGATAGGTGAGGTAGACAGGCAGATCAACAGATTGTCCATGATGGTTTTTCCACCACACTAGATATCAGTTCTTTTACAGAAATAGATGTAGAATTCACACAGAGAGAGGGAGCACAACTAAAAAGTCATTAAAAAAATAGGTTAATAGCTGGAAATACAGACAAGGACCTCAACTCTTTAGCTCTCTGTTGTAGTCAATAGGCTCTAGACTGATATATCTTGTTTGTGTCTGGCACTGGGTCACGGCTTCCCCATGTTGCCTAAACCACTTTCCTAGCATGCCTTTCCTAAACCACTTTCCTAAAGCTGGGAAGAAAAAAAATGAACAAATGAATTACTATCTTTTCAGTTTGGAAGGACAAGTTATTCCAGTAAATGGAGCAAACTGAGTTTTATATAGGCTCCATTTGTATAGCAAACAAAATACAAAAGTCATAACAAAGTAAAATACATGTCTTAGAGATAAAAAGGAAAAAAATACAAACAACAAAAACAAATAACTGCATCCTCAAAATAAATAGAATAAGTGAGAAAATATCGAACTTGTTAGAGAACCTTTAGGTGAATAACACCTTTCTTGAAAAATTAATTATTATTATTTTTTCCCAAAAGCATCTTTTTCCTGAAAGAAAATTATAGCTCCAAAACTAGAATGAATGAGGGAAAAGAAAGGAAGTTTTAAAGGAACAAAAGAAACTCTTTTAATGTTCTTTTGCTCTGTTAGGGCCGTTTTGTTATTTGGTTATTCAGTATTGTCAGATTCTTCTTCACAGTAAACATTAGATTTACTTACTTTTGCTTATGTATATTTTGAGCTGTAGGTGTTTGAGCACTGATTTCTGTGGAACTCCAAAGTCAGCAACTCATTCACAAGAAAATTAACCACTTCAACAATTGCATTCCACTTTTAAATCAAATGAATCCATGAAATTATCTTCCCTCTACTATCATAAACTTCATGATAGGTTAGTCTGTAAGAGATCCTTTTGATAAAGGATGTTTTGGTTGTATAAATAAGTAACATATTAACATAAATCATTTTACATACATTCTTGTTTAACACCTCAGTTATGGGTCTCCTTCTCGCTGTTTAAATATTTATACATGTATTTGCTAACTTCAATTTGTATTAAAGTTTTTCCTAATTTGACTGTTGCAGATGCCACGTTTCTTGGTCTCTTGTTACCTGGATACCACTCAGAGACCTGTTAAAAAAAAAAATTAGACTTCTTACGTTGAGCAAATTAAGTAATTCAATATTTCACTGATTCCTTTAGAACTTTCAGGTGAATAGCACCTGATCTTAGTCAGAGTTTTTATTTAATTTTATTCAATTTTCTTCATCTAGTTGCAACTTCTATTTTTTACACTGCAAGTTTTGTTGAACATGCTCCTTTACACTGATGTTTAACTGTGCATTTGGCTTAATTTTTTTCCTAATTTAATATACAATGTTCAAACTACTGTAACAAAGTATATTGTATTGAATTGTATTTCTACAAAATTTTACCCTTTTAATCATTCTTTTGAATTTCTTTTTACCAGACCCTCTGACTTTGTAAGCCATCTGCCTTTTTGAAGTAAATTATTAATACAGTGGATTTTTAGGCTTTTCTTACACCCAAAGTGATGCTGATTTTGAATGTATTCTGGTCACTATATTTTTGAATGGATCAAACCTGAAAATTTTGAAATGATTTCTGTATACTTTTCAGGAAAAAAATTAATAATTGTTTCTCCTATTATTGATTCTCTGACTGATTTTCCTAAGGCCCAGCCAAACAAGATCAACGGACCTTTCTGTCAGATATTGCATTACAACTCATTTTAATGATAAAAAAATAACACTTATCTAAGCAGAAGCACATCAGAATGAGCGATTCTACATACTTCACTGTGAAGAAGAAGGATATCTGCACATATCAGTAGAGTATTCCAAAGTCTGTTTTTCATCCTATTACAGTCTTAATGCAGGGGCAGATCCACCTGCATTTTTAGTTATGGTCAATGCTGATGATTTTCCACCTGATTAAGTTATGTGATTATTGTACAAGGTTAATTTCTTTTCCCACAGAATCTTCCTGTTTATTTTGAAAATGCATCTATTTTGTGGACAGTCCTTCTATCAGAGTATTTTTTATTAGATATCCTGTTCATCTTGTGAACAATGTATTGCCAGATAACTTTTTTTTTGTGGACAGGATACACTTTCTTTATATGCAGAAAAAGAAAGGTTTCTAAAACCTGTTATATTATGTTTTGCCAAGTTTGGGTTGATGTAGGGTTAATACAGTCTTGATCATGTATACATCCTTACTTTAGGGTGGCCAAATTTCTTAAGATCTCTGGAAATTCAAGTTACATCGCAATAATAATTAAAGCGGAAAAGTACACACACACACGTGTGTGTGTATATGTACACATCAGTGTATGTAACACACGCATATACAAATATACATAGGTATAATAACCTTCTAACTACTTATTGACTTTATGTCTATCCAATTATGGCAGTGTTACTGGTGACAATTTTTTTTTCCTAAAATTATTTGATTCTTTCCAGCCCACAGAATGGGATTTAATAATAAAATGTTAGTATTACTTCCTAATTATGCATGATATGTCAAATGTAGTAAGTCTCTGTGGTATTAATACTGCTATTTCCTTACCTTATTAAATACTGAAGTTTCTGCTATTATTCTTTTATTTTTCTTTTCTTTTTTTTTAAATATTTTTTTTCACTCTGTTATTGTCATGCATGTATTTTCTGCATAACATTATTAGTATTCTACATTTTTTACTTTATTTTTTATTATTTTTTTTTTAGGTTAGAATCAAAGCAGTAGTCAGCCTAGAACAGAGTTATGTGAAAAATGGTCCAGCCAGTAGGACTGCTGTAAGTCCTAGTTATATTCTATAATCTATCTGGTGAAAAAAATGTCACTGTTTGGAGCCCAGTTGTGATCACCATTTTTTCTGTCAATTTTCTCTTTCCCTCTGCACCCTCCTTCCCCACCCCAGCCTTTCACTGCAGATATGCTATTATATTGAGACTGAAGTCTTCAGTCTAAATATAAGTTTAAATAAAATAATGTATTTTGATGCAAAATGTGAGCCCTCCATCTCTTCTGCCTTTACAAGTAACTCGGTAGATGAACTAGGTACTGAATAAGTACTAAACTGAGATAGCGTTACACTGTCTGGTTGTCTTAAGCTGTGTTGATTTGAACACAGCTGATTACCTGAATCTATTCAAACATTTGTTATTCTAGTGTAGATCTCTTATAAGAACTCTTGTTAGAGATATTTATCTTTGAATACTTTAACAGAACAAACTGAATATTGTTTGTGCTTCAAAGGACACCTGCCAATGTATTTACCATTGAAGGAGATTAGGGGACTTTCTTAAATTGTTTTTCTGAGAAATGGGAAGAAAGAAACAAAGGTGGTAGAGAAATAAACGCATTTTTATATTTTGGAAACTGCAAAACAAGCCACCATCTAACTAAACTTGTTTTGTAAGAGTTGGAGCAAAGATCTGGTTTCTTAAATGATTTTTTTGTGACAGAAATTACTGTTGGGCTCAACAGTGCATTCTGAGAATACAAGTCTTCGATGTGATGACAGCCTACATATAACTTATTGTAAAAAGTTCACCATGGTTGTGCTGAGTAAATGGATGGTATACTTATCGCCTGCTGATGATGATAATAATGCAAAGTGAAATATATATTATACATGCAAACATCCTTGCTCATGTTAAAATATATCTGATAAGCATTAGAGAAGTCATCACAATTATGGAAGATATGATTTCAGTTCACTAGACAACATAATGTTATGTTAAATGTTGACATGAAGAAATATATGTTAGATGAAAATGTCAAAATGGCTAAGATAGACATGACCACGAACAGAGTAAAATATTCCAATTATACACCTTCATTATTTTATTTACTAATGAACACCATTATGTTATTATTTAAATTGTCTGATGCGCTGCCTTTTTAGGGTGAGATTTTATCAAATGTGAATTTAGGAACACTTTTAGAATTGTGATTGTAATATAATTATCATCAATGTAATATAATCAACATCAACACAATGTGATCCTAATTCAGTAAAAGCCAAAAGAAGGGTTCTTGGCATCTACTTTATCCATCCTTACTCATAAAAACATATACCTGGTAAGCTTCAAATCTGCCTTGCTTGAAACTTCATTCTGATAAAAAGCAGTATACATATGTATATAAGGGAATGAAAAAATACAAATCCCAACATCTTGATATAAGTATATAAAACTGTACCTATATTTATACTGAAGAGATTTACAGTAATAACGTAAGACAAATTTAATGTACTTGACATATGTAGACACATAACCTGTAATTCTACATTCCTGTTTCAATAGTAGAATAGTATGCATGTTCAGAATTCCAGAAATGTTTTTAAACTGATTTTAAATGTAAGCTCATTGCACAGAAAAAATTTTAAAGTGTTAACTCCAAGGGCAAAAATATTCAAATGTACATAAAATATGTAGTTATGTATTTACTTCACCATTAAAATCTATAAAAATTAGCAAAATATCTTAAAAATCTGTACAGTCATGTTACATCAACACACGTTAACTCAGCTTAATAAATAAATAGAGGATAGAACATTTCCTGTCTTCATCCATAGAAATATATTGACTTATAATTTAATTTTTATACAAGATACAAGAAAAAAAGAAAAGAAAAATAAATGTTTTAGAGAAAACTGTTATAAAAATAACTGACTCTTTCAGAAGAACAACTCAATGACACCGACTGTAACTTCTTGTTTGTGCTTCCTTTTGTTTACTTAAATAAGGGCATAAAAACAATGTAAGACTATTTCAGTGATGAGTTTCTAGCACTATCAGCTGATGAAATTCCCTCTCGTGTTTCTTCTCTTACGTTGCTCGATTACTGGCATCCATTAAGTTGCTTGTCAAGCTGTGCCATTAAATGGCTCACTAGATCTAGAATAAAAGAGGAAAGCTCTGGAGCTCCCTACAGGATGGCAAAGAAATTTTTCTTCTCCTCCTCTACTCTCTGTTGCTGGTGAATTCCATTCATCAGGATGGCCCCACTAGAGAAGAGCATAAGGGCTCCCTTTTCTGGTTGTCTTCCTCTCTCACAGAGGAATCAGTTCTTTCCTAAAGATTAAAATGTTTTGGAATGCTTTGTCTGGGACAGCGTATATGAACATATCTTCTCCATTGAGTTTACACCTTAAACAGAATCTAGATGTATGTTTCTAGATTGTAGACAGTGTAGTAATTATCTGGAGTCTGCAAATCATAATATGTAAACACTACCATGTCAATAAAGGGTTTGTTTAGCTGTAGCACATACACACAATCCTCTTATTTCAAATACCTAGAAATTTTCAGATTAAATTTAAATTGTCTTACAATATACCACATAGATATAAACATTTCTTTTTCTCTTTTCAGAAGTCTTTCTCTTTCCAATTTAGCATGCATAATGCTTGTAAGTTGTATTCAGTGAAAATGAAAAGATTTAGGTCTCTGAGACTCGTTACTATGTAAATGAACTAACAAGCGTGTGCACAGCAAAACAGGCTATAAAAAGTAAAATGAAGTTCAGTTTACCAATATTTTGTAAGTGTTTTAACAGCTTGCAAAATTGAAGTTGGGAACTATGGTGAATTGGATTTTGTATGTGTGTGTTTTCATCTGTTTGACTTTTTTTGTTTTTTTTTTTTTTTTTCTTTGTTTAACTCTAATTACTTTTTTGGGTTAGCTTTCAAGTTGTAGATTTGTATTTACTAAGCATCATGTATCTTTACCATCATATATGAGAGTATATCTATATCTCCAGTTGCTTGACTGTCAAGGACTGAGGAACAGAAAGTAAGTACACGAGCTTATTAAAATCCAAATTACTGTCCAAGAAGTCACTATCTGGAGGAAGTCACTTTTCCTAGCTAACACATTTTGAGGGAAAATTCTCAAATTTGGAGAGATATAGAGTGATCTGTCCCCTGTCAAGCTGAAGATGGGACAAAAAGAGCTTTCCCTTCTTCTGTAATGCTCCAGGTTATAGACTATTACAGCAAACATAGATATGAGAACATGACCTTTAAATATATTTTTTCATCACCATGTGGTAAACATACTTAGAACATGGGTATTGCATCAGAGCTCTCAAAGATTTTAGGTATTGTAACAGTTAGAGGGCAATGTCTCTCAACCTAGTGTAGATATCTATGTATGACTAAATCATTATTGAATAAAAAACCAAACATCTCATCCTAGAGTAGATATCTGAGGTAGGTTAGATAAACTGTTTTCTACATTTTCCTATTTCATTTTTGAAGTAGAGAATAACTAGCTTGGATAAAAACATCTGTATAACAGATATCAGAAATCTAGTGAGATTAATCTACCCTCATTTCTAGATCTATAAGTGTTAAGCTGCTCATACCAGCACAATACTAGACATATGCCACAGCAAAACTATAGGTAGTTGTCAACTTTAAAGCAAGTAATATTAGACACCTCTTGCCATGTGCACAAGCAGACATTTGTCTTTGCAGTACTTTTAATTCATTCTATACTTTCCTGTAGGCACCTAAGATTTGTAAATATGTATAATTCTAAATCTTTTGTGAAGCTTTGGTTATGGTTTTCATACCATCTTGCCATTCTAATAAGGAAAGAACACTTTTCTTAAGCAAAAATAACAATATTGTATTATCTATAAAAGAAATAGGTTAAATAGATTAAAAATCAGCTGATAGATCTCAAAACATAAGCATAATCCTATGGGATCTTTTCAAATGCATCCTAATGATGTGGGTGCATATACAGCCAATAGTGATAACCAATTTGACTGAGTCATGGATTCACACAATAGCAAGTGTGGGAATAAAAAAATATGGCACACAAAATAACATGAAAAATTTAATGGACTGAAATAACCAAGAAAAATATTTTAAAAGTCAAATCTAAAATTATACACCAAAATATAAAAAATACAAACCACGTTTCTGCTTCCTGAAAAATGTTGATCCAATTCATTGTGGGCATGTGGTTCAACCTTAGTTCCCAAACTGAAGCTGTAACAAAAAAGAATAACATCATATTAGAGTTGCAAATAGAGACTTGTGAATAGGGGTATGAACTTTTATCCTGGTAGATGGGGAAGCTTATTATAGCATTGATGATTGCATTTTAAAGTGGACACTAGCATAAGTACAGAGAAATAAAGAAATATTAAGAAATATTTGACAGCAAGAGATATAAGGAAACCAGTCTGAGAAAGAATTTTGAGATGAAAATTGATTGCAATGTGTAAGTGTGGAGGAGAAATTAGAATACCAAAAGACCTAGTTTAAGAGGAAAAAATATAGCAATTTTCAATAGATCACAAGAAAAAATGGAATCTAACAGGGAGAAGAGTTGATTAACTCCTGGAACTAACTATCAGATTGAATGCCTGATTCAGAGTCTCTTGAGGATTTCAGTTCAAGACAGAATTAGTGACATGCAAGAAACTGTTTAAGGATTTTTGCTATGTATCATAAATCAGATTAGATGATCAAAAAGGTTCCTTCTGGCTTTAAACTCAGAGAATCTATGAATCTAAACTGATCTGATGCAAAGGATAGGAATGTCCATTTAAAATTAACTGCTTCCCATCCTGACAAGTGTTTGTAATACCTCCTTGCTTTACTAGGGTTCAGTACTGTTACAATTTCAGTGATGATGTGGATAACCTACATTCTCTGGCATTTCTAAGAGGTTTGTATCACTGCAGAGAATGTTGGTAATTCCTCTGGTGCTTAGACAAGTCCAGCAGTGGTTGTATTTTTATATTAATTTGTTAAAAATCTATTTTTAACATCCTCTAGGTACACTTCTACAATAAAAATATACACTGCTTTATCTAGTTCTGTTCTTATATGTTAGTTTATTATCAAATCAACCTCACTTTTATCCCATCATAAAATATTTAGCTGAATATTAGGAATTGCTATCACTTGGATTCATGTAACACTATGAAGAGTTAGCTACTTCCACTCCCAACAAAACAAAAAAAAAAGTAAAAAAAAAAAAAAAGTGAGAAAAAGCAATGTAGTCCTGAGAGGCACAGATCTAAATTTCCACCCAATGATCAAGTTCTCTACACATTTCATCTCACAACTGACCTAACTCTTCACATAAGGTTAGACAAACAGCAGCCTTTATAATTGTGTAAAGGACTGGCAACTCTTCTAAATGGAGAATGTTTTGTTTCAGAACTCATTGGTCTTCTGAAGAGAACTTCATGGCTTGCAACTGTGCCATTGTGTCATAAGGGGAAAAGGCCCCTTGACAAAATAGTTGCTCCTGATGCTGAATTCTACAATGTCATCTTCTGGAGACTGAGCAAGAGAATGTACAAGGTCTAGGGATGTTTCCACTACTAAGAACACCCATCTCCCAAAATTTTACTTGCCAAATTTTTTTTATTATTTTTTTTTTACTCCAACAGCTGGAGTCCTTTTACCTATTTTCATACTATGGTATAAAATGAAACAATTCAGAGGTAGAGCAGATCCCAACAGAGCAAATTGAATACCCTTATCTCTGATTATATTAAAAAAAAAAAGTTTGGGAGAGCACATCCCAATTTGATGATGGCAGGGGTTATTTCAGATGACATTACAGGAAGTAACAGAGAATAATATTTTTCTACCACTGTGTTTGTACAAGGCAGATAACAAGAGAGTATCTTTGATTGAAGTACTGCTCTGAATTCCAGATAGAATGCTTTTGAGGAACTGATATAAGTACCAGCAAAGAATCTATAAATTGTTCAGTTTATTCATGTACATCTAAATGCATATATTAGAAATACATATGCACATAGAATATTTTGGTACATGCTTTTTTTTTTTTTTAAATCATTTTTCAATAGAAAAAAAACCAACGTTTCAATTATATAAGATACTATATATTAACAGCAGAGAAATGTATTAAATTTGCATGTATAACATCTGCTGAGTGTACCAGAACTGTTAAAAAGAAAATGTCTAAGTCCATTTATATATGATTCTGTCACTTATTTGAAAAAGTGGTTCACATTTTTTATTGAAGTTGTCACTAAATGATGTTTAAAAATTTAGCATGCATAAATATTCTACTACAGCTCCTGAGGTCTCCTTATCTTGGTCCTGAAGAAATATTAGTTCCTAAATTGATGCAAAAAATATCCCTAAATAACTTATTAAATAAATCCAAAGTATATATTGTTTCAGGGAAGCCAAACATCAATACTAATTGTTCATTACAGTATTTCAAAAACATAGATTAAAGGCAAACAAATTAAACTTCTCTTTCTTTCTCTCTTCCTCCCTCTAATAAGGCTGCAAAGCAATTTACATTTCATCTTAAAGCAGGTAAAGATGAATTTTTTTAGTTATTCCTTGCTTCCTTTTCAGTCTCTCATCCTACTGAGTAGGGCCATTTCCTGAAATGCAATCTACATTGCATGATGGAGATATTTGAAAAAGTTTAGATTAACTTTTGTAGATACAAGGAAATTATTTGAAAATATATTTTCTGTCTCAGTTTAAATTTTTACCTCTGAAAACAGGAAAGCTAGATTTAAAGGTATAATACTGAGAAGACAGAGGAAAAACAAGTAAGAACAGCAACAGAAGTCCCACTCTTTGTTCACTAGAGTACAGTGAGAAGGTATTCAGGGAAAAATAGGTTAGTAAATTGTGTTCTAAAACAAGTACAGTCTTAAAAACCAGTAAAATACATATCTTTAAGATAAGCTGTTTATTTCACATATGTGTGAAAGAAATTTTTTGTTGCATTTTGAAAATCATTTTAGAAAAGTATTTTGATACCAAACAATTCAATGAAGGTAGTCCCAATAAGTTTTACTATTTTTTAGTAGAATGAGTGATTCATCAATGGTTTTTTGAATGCTGCAGCATTCAAGGTACAGTGAAGCAGGGTCTATTTGTACGTTACATGAATGCTGGACGTAGCAGTGAGCATTCTGCTGCTAGTCACATGAAGAACATGTACATTTTGATTTGTCATTTATGATTCTTAAGGTGAAAACTATTCAGTTTAAATATTGCCAGTATTATGGTGACATTGTGGTAATTCACCCATAAAATATAGTTTTTCATTGTCTTTGGTCCTATTCACTTATTTTTCAGTTAGTTTTGTGCTGGATCAGCTTCCTAAAGTAGCTTACCAGCTAGTCTCAAATATACTAATGTTGGCAGAGAGGCCAGGGAGGAACCGAAAGGACAGAGTAGTGAAGGAAAGTGGTATCACAGCATGTTGATATAGATGACATTAAGCAGAGATAGAATTACACGATTAATTTCCTGTACTTGATAGAACTCATTTCTGATTCCAGGTCAACACCCAGGATATGAAGGCAGCTTACCATTTGTAAAGTGTAGATTATAAATGACAATGACTCTTATAGTGGTTATTCTATTATGCAGTTCTTTTTCCTTATGTTAGGAAGATAAATATTTACAGCAGTAGAAGCAGCTTTTAGCCCAGTTCACCTGTTAGCTGAGAAACATGGGGAGAGGAAGATATTTGCTTATTTTTCATTTACCTCTCATGAGAGTTCATATTTCTGAGCTGAAAAGTCTCGGCTACAGCCAGTTGCTGGAAGTCCTGAATTGAACACTTCACATCTCGTAAGTCACTTCTCTGATGTGAAATAATTATATACAGATTTCTTCAAAAACAGTAACTTCAATAATTTGTGGGATATGGGGCCAAGTATAGAAGATAATTGTAAGACCTTAATATAGCTTGATAAAGAGTAATTAACAAAGTTCCTCTGCACTCTCTGCTTCTCCATGATTAAAGAAATGACCTGTGTATTAATAAAATATGATTTAAAGAATTTTCATTTTGGACTGTTGAAGTAGGTAACATAATCTTAAAATTTCTTCTTTCTGTCAGAGGCAGAAGACTAGTACATTATCAGTACAACATCAATTTATTTTGTAATGCTAATAATATGAGCAAATTAGTAGAATAAAGCCCCTGTTTAGCTGTTTCATAAAACCATACGCTGTCCAAATATAGTATGTAATCAGATCAGAGTTTTTCAAGAAGCAAATAGGGATAGAATTGTCTGCTTCAGAATCAATGAGTCTTCCCCATGGTTAATGGAGTCTTCTGGTCTTATTTTACCAATCTAGTTCTAAAACATTTATTTTAATTTTTATTTTATTTATTTATTTATTTATTTTTAATATGTAAAGAGATAAACAATAGAACTGCCAGCATCCAACTTTCAGGGAAGGAATCCATAAAAGTTCTCTTGTTTATTTTGCTTGACCTTACAACAGATGATTATCTGGATAACTTCTGCGTGTGGTGCCAAAAAAAAGCCGTTAATCAGTAAAATAAATAAATAAATAAAATTAAAATGAAAATCTGCCAAGAATGTATGATCACAAGTCTCAGAGTCAGAACTACAGATACAGGTCAAATATTGATTGTCAAGGAGCTTGTCTTGCATAAATGTCTTGTGCCAGGAGGGAGAACACCCCCATGACCTGATGCTCCTCACTCACATAAATGTTTTATATTCAGTGTTATCTAACTTTTTCCTGACTTGAGTGGTGAGGGCAGAGGTCCTTTTCTGTCTATGTTATAATTACAGACAGATTATAAAAACATTAATTCAACTTCTGTTCTCACTTTGCTCATTGAGAAAGTTTCATTCACATGATGTCAGCTGGAATTGCAATTGCCTTAAACCCCTGAAAACCAAGCTGTAATCCCTCTGAACCTTGTCTGCTTATCTGAAGGAATATTATAAGGTAAAATACATGAGGTAGGTTCAGTTTAAAATCTACAGCTTTACAGTGCTCCAGGACATTCTGGATGAAGTGCTTCAAAACTGCAGGATATATTAAGCTGCATTTTGCTTACTGGCTTTAGTAACCTTATTTGTAGCATCCAGTTCTTTCTATTCACAGAATCACACGGAATCACAGAATATTAGGGATTGGAAGGGACCTTGAAAGATCGTCTAGTCCAATTCCCCTGCTGGAACAGGAGTACCTAGATCAGGTCACACAGGAACATGTCCAGGTGGTTTCTGAATGTCTCCAGAGAAGGAGACTCCACAACCCACCCTGTGCAGCCAGTGTTTTGTCACCCTCACCATGAAGAAGTTTCTTCTCATATTTAAGTGGAACCCTCTATGTTCCAGCTTGCACCCATTGCCCCTTGTCTTATCATTAGATGTCACTGAGAAGAGCCTAGCTCCGTCCTCCTGACACTCACCCTTTACATATTTATAAACATTAACAAGGTCACTCCTCAGTCTTGTCTTCTGCAAGCTAAAGAGACCCAGCTCGCTCAGCCTTTCCTTGTAAGGGAGATGCTCCACTTCCTTAATCATCTTTGTGGCTCTGCACTGGACTCTCTCAAGCAGTTCCCTGTCCTTCTTGAACTGAGGGGCCCAGAACTGGATGCAATATTCCAGATGAGGTCTCACCAGGGCAGAGTAGAGGTGAAGGAGAACCTCTTGACCTATTAACCACATGCCTTCTAATACACCCCAGGATGCCATTGGGCTTCTTGGCCACAAGGGCACAGTGATGGCTCATGGTTATCTTGCTGTTGGGAATGGGAATAACGTTTGCTTTCCTCTTTGGACACTCTTTTTCCTTTGGGCTGGAAAAGTCAGATTTTTGGTTATAAAACACAAAGTGTAAGCATTGGTAGCTCTAAGATTTTTAATAGGAAACTAAAAATTAAAAAAAATACACCATATAGGAAACACACTTATCTTTAATTTACTTTCATTATCTAATAAACTTTTCTGTATCCCCTCTAATATTAGGAAAAAAAACAAAACAAAAGATTAATCTTATAATAAAAAAACACAATAAAAATTATTTATAATTAATTTAGTAATAATTATAATTAATTAATCACATATAATTATATATAATAATTCATTAAATTATAATTAATTGATTTAATTATAAAAAAAGATGACAAAGTGAGTAGAAAAGAAATGTTTCTAAGAGTATGTAACAGATAATGCTTACTTCTTGTCATAAAAATTCCTGTCCGTATGCAATGGAAGACAGACAACAAATCAAACATTTCTTTGTGAGAATACAGTGAGGTTTAGAAAGGGATCCAATTTCACAGAATGAGAACTCTGAATTTTCTTAAAATCTGGTTTCTTTATGAGGTTATGTTGGACCAAACTGATAGAAAGTGAGATAGCCAAAATATCCAGTCACCCTGAAATTTGGGTAATAGCTGAAGATTAGATACATCTGATACATGTGGCTTTATTGCTTGTATCACTGACAAGAATAAAGGCTAAACTGAACTAAACTAGTCTTTAAACTCCCTTACTCAACTGTTACAATATGTACACTGTTGATTAATGTAATTTTTAATTGGTATTCCACATTTTTTTTCCATGTGAAAACTGCTTTAAAAATGAGTTGTGAAACCCAAGCTGTCCAGAAATTGTGTGTAAAAAATACCTATGTGGCACATTTAGAAATAAACTCTTATTTTCTAGCAAAAAATGCATAGATTTTTGTGAAATCCTCCTCTGTTTTTCTCCCTTTTGACTTCCAGTCATTCACAGAGTTTTTTTCCTGACAATACCTCAGATTGTTATTACTGACTCTATATGTTGGATTGTTTGGATACCTGTCATGCATAACTGGAGGTTGAAGGTAAAAAATAAAAGAGGATTAATCAAAGTAGGATTATAATTTTCTGCAACACCTGTTTTGACCAGCTGCCTCTGACTGTTGGTTGAGACTGTTTCTCCAATTAGACAATAAAGTTGTTTTTGAAATCAATGGAGAGTCCATTGTAGTTTTGCCAAGATAGACACTCAATAACAGAACTGTGAAACTTTTGAAATATATATTCAGGCCATTTAAAAAATACAGGAAAATATTTATAATGAAAAAAATACACTTTAGGGGTCTGAATATATTTGCTCTGAGACACTATGACTGCAATTCCAATTATCCCAGAATATTATCTTTATAACCTGTTGCTACCTGTGTTCAGTAATTTTTTCTCTCTACCACCCCCACCCCCAATGTTTTTGATATCAATAGTTATACTTCATACATGTTCAGCAGAAATTGTATCCTCATTTTGGGAAGGACTGTTCCTGTAAGATCTGTGATAAATACACTTCAGGCTGACTGTTTTTCCTCCCAGCAGAATGAGGAGGAATGAGTTCTGTTATTTTTGTATATTTTTCTTTTGGCATGGCAGAATCCCTATAAATATAGACTTAATACTGTAGAGTGGCAACAGTGTATCTGGGCAAGATTAAAGACAAAAAAACTATAGATAGTGGAGAAGACAGGGTATGTAATAGATTCCTCTAAAATCTTTGATTTGTGAGAGAAAATAATCTCATCCTTTTTACATGTCCCCTGTGTAATCCCAGATAGAAAACTCTCTGCTAATTATTTTTTCCTCTCATAAATCCCCAGGTTTCAGTTTTACTTTGAGAGATTAAATAAAATACCATAGTAAATATGTAGATTTGCTACGATTCTCTAAAGAAATGGCGAAGTGCTGCAGAAAAATAAGCCAGGCAGATTGGTTGCTTGCTTCAGATTCTGGAAAGTTCAAGGCACTTCAAACTACATATTTGAAATCCCAATGAAAGCTCCAGGGTTGATTCTTGATGTAGAATATATATAAGAGAACCTCTTTGGTCCCTTGTTGAGAAAAATAAACTTGAGTTGCCTAAATCTCCTGTTTGTGCCTGAGAGAAACAGAAAATTTTACAAGCACAGTGCGATCATTTTCTGAATGTTACAATACAAGTTTTCTTCATCAGAGAGGTTCTGAACTGCATGCCAGAGAATACTTTGTCTTTATCAGATTGGGAATTTACTAAATGTAGGATTTGTTTAGCATCTAAAGCTCTGCTGTCTTGATCTGTCTGCAATTTGTTTACTGCCTGAATTATTATCAATGACAATCAGCACTTCCCCAAACAAAGTCTAACAAGCCCCATGATACAAGTTTTGTGGTATTTTCTTTTACTGTCAGTTAATTTTTGTAGCTTAAAATTTTGTTTCAGTTTAGTCAAACCATGGCAAAACTAATACTTCAAGCTGTGCAATAAATGATACAAAGCATAGCATATGTGTTATAAGTGCTCAGTATAGCAAATCCTATGAAAATGCAGTTAATTATTAGCCAGAGATTTATTTATTTATTTAGATCTTATTAAAAGTTTAATTTTAACCTTCCAGTCTCTATTATAATCAGTAATCTGTTAAATCCAAGCAAGCCATCTATCCTTTTTTGAGCTTTTGAACCCTTTTCATTCTAATTGTTTAAGAGGTACAAATAACACAACCAAGGAAGCTCCTTTATTACTGTTACAAATAAAAAAACATAACCAGCTCTAAAGGATTCCACTTCACTGACAAAAATAAATAATCTTTCTTAGTCAGATTACATCTTGAAGAGTGTTTAGAAAAGAGGACCAAAAGTTTTGAACGTCATTAAAAATATTTGTAACAAAATACATATTTCTTATATTGTTTATAGTGAATGTAATAAATACTGCGACTGTAGTAGTGTTTTGGAAGCAATGAAAAGTTAAAGAGGACTTGTCAGGTGTATGGGATAAAGAATACCAACATTTTGAAAATCTCAGGGCACATCTTCTAATCCATGGTGCCAACTATGCAGATAGTAGAGAGTAGCCTAACTAAAACCAAGAATTTTAAAAGTGAAGGCTAGACCTAAACTCAGGTGATAGAGGTAATACAGGGCTCCAAGTCACATGACTGTGGTAAATTACTGTTGTGGATGTTTTCCTATAGATCAGAATGATAAATATTGCCATTTGCCAATAAATACACTTCTAATTTTTCTGGAAGTATCTTTACCAATTCGTGAGATATTAATATTGTCCTCTGAGAGTCATAACAGAAGAAAGATCTCACACACCATATTAAAATTCTGAGTGGTAGCAAGGTACTTTTTATATAGGAGTCACTTCGCAGTAAGGAGAAATTGTAATAGGGAGGAATGAAAGGAAGGTAAACATATAGCTAGTACCTGATGCTCTGAGCTTACAACCAGCAGCTTGGCTCTGCAGTGGTACAGATGAGGAGGTAGGGAAAGCATCACTGAGCTTTCTGTCAAGCACTGGATCTGTAGTGATTTGTTACTCTTGTCACGATCGACTCAGGTGAAGTAAGCTGAGAGGAGCAGGTGCAGCAGGGTGATGGGCCAAGCAAGGAGGCTGCGCTGTGAATACATCATGAGGCACTGAGCAGCTGCCTTTGGGAACCAGCATTTTTAACAGAAACTTTGAAAGCATTTCTTTCAGAGGCTGCTTTGCACAGCTGCCCTTACTTCCATTTTCTTCAGCATAACCAAGAAAGCCTCTTACTCTGTTGAGAATAGAAATGGCTGAAAAACCTAAAAACAGTCCCTGTACATATATGTTCACTCTAAGCCTTTTAAGTGTATCTACTCTAGAGTGTATCTATCCCTCTGCCATACAGATTTTTCTTTCTCCTCAGCCTTGTTAATTTAGCAGAGTTATAGAGATTTATTTGCATGACTTAGCACTGCCCTAGTTTCTCTCACTTTATGGAATCTTCTTACCTTACCAAATTAGTAAGCAATGAAGACCAGATTGCAAGTCTACTTTTGCTGAGATTCGTTCTTCCTTATGGGTTCAGTTCACTTCAAATTTAACACATGTTCAATATTTTTATTTTTATTTTTATTTTTATTTTTATTTTTTAGCGGGAGCTGACATTGTCTCTAACAGGACAGCTAATTGCTTACTAGCATGATGAAATGGTCCACAATCTGTCCCAAGACTTCAGTGGTGCTTATATGGCTTTTTGTATTTCTTATAGAAAAGCTTAGACAGCTTGCTAGAGCAAGCCCCTTTCGCTGTAGTATTCTCCCCAGGATTCTGTCCCTAACAGAAATCAAGGAAGTGTGCTTTAAAGAGACTTTAAAAGGTAGAGCTGGAATGACATTTCCTTACGTGAAGATATGTTTTCTTTCCTAATCTCTTATTACTGTAGCAGTTGAAAATAGAATAGACTTTTTTTTTTTTTTTCCCCTAGTCTACAAAGGTATAATTTTATTGGTTCAACCCCTCATTACTGAAAGTGAAATGTTTCATGTGAAGGTAGTATTTTAGCTGATTTAATAGTTTTGCTTTAATGGGATTATAACTTGGTCTTTTATAAATGAGAGAAATATCCCTTTTTATTACGGCTGCAATTTATTCTGTATATTATACATAACTTTTGGGAGCAAAATTTTCTCTTTATTTTCTTTTCTCATTTCGCAAATTAATATAAGGTTAATAAAGTTGTTCACAAATTCCCATTTCTAATTATTTAGTTACCAGTACCATTAATTTCCTGTGAGATTAGCAAGTTAAGAATGCATTTTTTTTTCTGTTAAATATTTTTGTTATTATTTTTGTAGTTTGAGTAAATTCAATTTGGCATCTGTACAAAAAAGCCATACTCCAAAGTATAAATTATATATATATATATATTTTTTTTTTGAGGGCCACATTTTTTCTTCTTTTTTCTGTTAACCCTTTCCAATTTGTAGAAGATTAATGAAATTTAATTGTACAGTTTTAATACTATGCATTTTTTTTGGATGTAGCCTGAGAAATTTTTTGCTTAGACAGACTCCATGGAAGAATCCTTTTCTTTTGAACTTATTGATGGATTTTCTTCAACTTTTGAGTGTGATTAAGGAGTCAAAGGTAATTATGTTCTTAATAATTTTTGGAAATATACAGCCAAGAAAATTATGCAGATCATGTCAGTTGCCTGTTTGAAGAAAAATTTTCAGACACCATGGAATAAGGTAACACTGATATAATGAAAAAAAGCTTTGGTCAGAAATTGAAGGTACCTTGGTCCTAGGTACTTAGGTACCTACCTTTGGCCAAATTTGGTCAGTCAAGATGTTAATCCAATCCATGGCTTTATTAGTTCTAGATCTCATGGAACAGATTGATGCTTTTTAAATTACTTATTATTTTTTTTTAATATATTTTTTTCCAAGTGGATATTTTATACAAGGGTGATATTCATAAATATTTTTCCTCCACAGCTATAATTGAAGTCATTGTGGCACTAAGGAACTGCTGAAATATTAGAAGTAAAAAATGGTCTCCATGAGCAAACAAAGAAGTAAATATGATGACAACTTTGCAAGTAAGTCCTCACTGCTTATGGATTCAGAACATACCCAAACTCTGACTATTTGTTGATTTTATAAAATTTTCCATAGGTTCAAAATGGCATTACGCTGACTAATTATCTTTAATCAGTACTTCAGTTTCAGTTCTGTCATTTGGCATGTAAATATCATTAATCTTGTCATCAGCTTAACACTTATTTCTTCAGCTATAGAAGGTCACAACTTCAGCTGAAATTGAACCTAACCTTGATTTGAAAGTCTAATATTTAATGTGTATCCAAAAATTGTTAGACAAAATGATCCCTAGTCTATTGCTTTTACTTTACACCATTTTGTCATTTTAACCTTAGAATCCAGAAGCTAGTGTTTCTCCTAAATTTTATGAAGGAAGTCTTAGGAGACGTTTAACATGGCAGTTGGCTAGGCTCCATACAAACTGCAGCGACAGCTACAACTTCCTTTAAATATGAAATAGAGAAGTATCTAATTTAGAATCATAGAATCATTCAGGTTGGAAAAGACCTCTAAGGCAACCTGATTCAGCCCTTAACCTAAGTACTGAAGTCCACCACTATACCATACTACTAAATTCTAAATCTACATATTTCTGGAAGACCTCCAGGGATGGTGACTCAAACACTTCCCTGGGCAGCCTATTCTAATGCTGCAAAACTCTTTCAGTAAAGAAATTTCTCCTAATACCCAACCTAAACCTCCCCCAGTGCAACTTGAGTCCATTTACTGTCTTATCAATTGGTGCTTGGGAGAAGAACCCAATCCTCACCTTGTTATAGCCTCCTTCAAGGTAATTGTACAGCATGATATTATGTCCCCTGAGCCTCTTTTTCTCTAGGCTAAACAACCCCAACTCCCTCAGCCACTCCTCATAATACCTGTTTTCTCGACCCTTCATTAGCTTTGTTGCCCTTCTCTGGACACACTCAAGCACCTCAATGTCCTTCCTGTAGTGAGGGGCCCAAAACTGAACACAGTACTCGAGGTGTGGCCTCACCAGAGCCCAGTACAGGGGGACAATCGCTTCCCTAGTCCTGCTGGCCACACTATTTCTTATACAAGCCAGGATGCTGTTGGCCTTGGCCACCTAAGCACACTGCTGGCTCATATTCAGCTGGTTATCAACCAACACCACCAGGTTCCCTTCCATCAGGCAACTTTCCAGCCACTCTTCCCCCAGCCTGTAGCGTAGCATGGGGTTGTTGTGCCCCAAGTACAGGACCCACCACTTAGCTTTGTTGAACTTCATACAGCTGGCCTCAGCCCATCAGCCCAGCCTATCCAGATCCTCCTGCAGAGCCTTCCTACCCTCGAACAGATCAACACTTGTGTCTAACTTGGTGTACTCTGCAAACTTACTGAGGTTGCATCCAATCCCCTCATCCAGATCATTTATAGAGTTATTGAAGAAAACTTCCTGCAATACTGATCCTGTGGGACACCACTAATAACCAACCTCCAGATGGATTTAACTCCATTCACCATAACTGTTTGGGCTGAACCACCCAGACAGTTTTTAACCCAGGGAAGAGAACACCTGTTCAGGCCTTGAGCAGCCAGCTTCTTCAGGAAAATATTGTGGGAAACAGTGTCAAAAGCTTTACTGAAGCCTAGGTAAACCACATCCCTCATCCACTGAGTGCATCACTTTGTCGTAGAAGGAGACCGTTTGTCAAGCAGGACCTGCCTTTCATAAACCCTTGCTGACTGGGCCTGATCGCCTGGTTGTCCTATAAGTGCTTCATGATGGTACTCAAGATGAGCTGCTCCATGAACTTCCCTGGCACCAAGGTTAGACTGACAGGCCTGTAGTTTCCCAGATCCTCCTTCTGGCCCTTCTTGTAGAGGGGCATCACATTTACTAGCCACCAGTTGATGGTGACCTCCCCGATAACCAGGACTGATGATTAATGATGGAAAGTGGCTTGATGAGCATGTCTGACAGCTGCCTTAGTACCCTTGGCTGTATCCCATCTGGCCTCATAGATATGTATACATCTAAGTGGAGTAGCAGGTCACTAACCATTTCCTCATGGACTATGAAGGCTTCATTCTGCTCCCTGTGCCCATCTACCAGCTCAGGGGGCTGAGTACATGGAAAACAATTGATCTTGCTGCCAAAGACTGAGGCAAAGAAGGCATTAAATACATCAGCCTACAGACAACCTCATCTCTTGTCACTATGTTTCCCTCCATATCCAAAAAAGAATGGAGATTCTCCTTAGTCCTCCTTTTCTCGTTTATGTATTTATAAAAACTTTTTTTTTTTTTTAATTATTTTCTTTAACACTAATAGACAGATTGAACTCAAATTGGGATTTGGCCCTTCTAATTTTGTCCCTGCACAGCCTCATGACATCTTTGTAGTCCTCCTGAGTGACCTGCCTCTTCTTCCAAAGGTCATAAACCCTCTTTTTCTTCCTAAGCTGTAGCCACAGCTATCTGTTCAGCCAGGCTGGTCTTCTGTGCTGGCTCATCTTTTGGCATGAAGGGACAGCCTGATCCTGTGACTTTAGGATTTTTTTTCCTGAAGAGTGTCCAACCTTCCTGCACTCCTTTGCCCTTCAGGACTGCCTCCCAAGGGACTCCACCAACCTTAGCAGGCCAAAGTCTGGCCTCTGGAAGTCCAGGGTAGCAGTTCTGGTAACCCCACTTCTTACTTTTCCAAGAATCAAAAACTCTATTAATTCATGATTGATGTGCCCGAGATGGCTTCCAACCTTCACCCACAAGTCCTTCTCTATTTATGAGAAAAAAGGTCCAGTGGGGCACTGTCCCTAGTTGGCTCACTCATCAGCTGTGTCAGGAAGTTATCTTCCACAGACTCTAGAAACCTCCTAGACTATTTCCTTCCTGCTATATTGTGTTTACGGCAGACATCTGGTAAGTTGAAGTTCCCCACAAGAGAAAGGGCTAGTGATTGTGAGACTTCTCCCAGCTGTTTGTAGAATATTTCATCTGCCTCTTCAGCCTGCTTAGGCGGTCTCTAACAGGCACCCATCAGAACATCTACCCCATTGGCCTTCCCCCCAGTTCTTACCCATAAACATTCAACTCTGTCATCACCATTATTAATCTCAAGACAATTTAAGTTCTCAAGACAATTAATCTCAAGACAATTTCCCCTACATCTTTTCTGCTGTCAGAGTGTAATGATGGTCATTCCTTGGAAATGGAAATTCCATGAAAAGTGGAAAATGCATTTCTCTCCCTATTATGAAAACAAAACAAAACAAACAAACAAACAAACAAAACTCAAGAAAGCACCCCTAACGCCTGGGAAGTTCAGTAAGAAAATGGTAACAGGAAATAATCTGTGTCTGTGTTCTTGCGTACAATACAGTTCAAGTTTCATTGTGCCAGCAGGAAAAAGAGAGTGAAAACTAACACTGAACACCTCACTCATTGGTAAGGGGATTGGAGAAAGCTTGTTGAAATCTTGTCTGCACTTCCAAAAACTCTTTTGCTTTATGCTGAAATACTCTTTAAGAAAATAGAGATACTTTTTTTTTTTTTTTTTTTTTTTTTTTTTTCCTCTGCTCAGAATTCCTGGCTAGTGCTGAGCAGCTTCCAGCTGACTTAATTGATGTTGGGGGTTATATGCTCAGTGCCATGGCAGTTTCAGAGGTTATTTTGAAAACCTTAATTTTCCTCATACAGATGTAGAAAGTCCAGGCACTTACTATGGATTCTTCAATATCATGATGGAGGCCTAGCATAGAAAAATGGAATAGAATAAATAAGGTTGGAAAAGACCTCCAAGATCATCTGGCCCAACCATCCCCCTACCACCAATATCACCCACTAAACCATGGGAATATAACCATGTCCCTAAACACCATGTCCCATCTTTCCTTAAACACCCCTAGGGACGGTGACTCCACCCCCTCCCTGGGCAACCCCTTCCAATGCCTTTCTGAGAATAAATTTATCCTAATTTCCAACCTAACCCCCCCCGCCAACGTCTTTCATAATTAGTACTAGGGCCAGAGGACCTAGGACATATGAGGCAAGGACAAAATGTTTGTTTTCCAATATCTATCAAAGGCTTCAGCTAAACTTCTGTATGTCACTTTCTCATCACAATTACTTGATTTTACACTAAAAAATAATTACAACATTTGAAGAAAGAAAAGATTCTATGATTCTATGGTAAGAAAGAAAAGAACAAATCAAGATGTTGTTCCAGCTTTGACAAAGTAGAAAGTGGATGGAATTACATTGCTATATTTAATATTAAACTGATGTTACATTTGATTTTAGATAAAAGGCCAAGAAAATAAATGTTTGTAGTGAAATTTCAAAGAAAGAAATTTATTATTTTCATTTTAATAAAATTCAGTTATTTTATTCCTTCTGTCTCCAGATATCTACATAGATATACTAGACGTACTCTAGATATTCTTCTGTCTCTACATATCTACATATATATCTATGGAACAGTAAGCACAACTGCAGCTAATATTTGTGTGACCTTCAGTATTATGGTAATTTATTTAAATGTTCTTTGATAATTAGGAATATTTCACATAAAAGGCAACTAAATTACTTTTACCAATTAGCTATATCTTTGAAGTTATTGGAGTGATCAATTATCATAATCAACAAGCATTACATAAATAAAATAAAAAATGAGTCTGAAATGCCAACTGGTCTCTTTTAGGCTTTTTTTTTTATTTCTCATTGATGAAATAACTATTTTTAATGCAAAATGATTTATGTGTTACTCTACATAAACTAGTAATAGAATTTTCATTAACAAGGGAATTACTGTTTTCAAAAGTCTTGCTTATTCAAAATTGCATAATATTTGTTTCTGATTTGGCAAAAATCAGATTCAGCAGATTTTGGCACAAATTCACCTTTACAGATGCGAAATAATATTGCTATTAGGTAACTCAAATACACGTGTCCTTCCTTTCATCCTTCTCTTCCTTTCTCCCTCTCTTTTGTCTTCTCAGTTTCTCTCTCCCCTTCTCTCATTCTTTCCTCCCCCATCCCCAAGCAAAATTATAGTTCTTATCATCACAAAATAAAGCTCAAAATTTATCATGTAGCAGGAAATTCTCTCCTTGTCTTTTTTTATTTTTTGGTTTTATATTGCTAGTCACTGGTGTCATTTCTAAGCATTTTCCAGACAAAACTGACAGTCCAAATATAGTCTCACTGGAGAATTAAGACTTCAAAAAGGGAAATATATGGCAGATCTTGCATTTGTACTCAGAAGCCATAGATGTTGATGAAGATTATGAAGACAATATTCAGACTAGTAAAGTTATGAAATGTGCTTTTCAGGTACATGTGGAGTGACATATTTAATGAAGAAATATGTGAAACTAAATTTTCTCAGTATTTTAATCATTTTAATTGATTAAATTACTATTCTTTTCTAGGTGAATTCTTTTTGAAAAGTTGTAACATAAAATTTATAATTCAGAATTAAACAGCCACCTATGTCCCACCCATAAGGTATATGAACTTTCCTCTATTTGGCTACAAGATTAACAAAAAACCAGAACACATATGACCATGGCTGACAAAATTAAATACATTTTTCAGAAATCTGTAATTATTTTAAAACCTTTTAGTTGACAAGAATTAGAAAGATGGTTGCAAACAGTAGACAATGAGCATAAGACATTGCAGTTACTTTACAGTCTAGAGGTTCTAATTAGTTGCCATTCTAGATTAATCCATTGCTTAAATAAGAATGTGGTAAATATGCTTGTCAAATAAGCAATATCAACAATGAGATGGCTGCTTCATCCTTAGCATTACCCTTACAATTACATAGTGCAGCTCAAAAATGTTTTTATTTGGACATAGATTTCTGTGGGCAAGCAATGATCTGATGCCTTGATCATGCCTTCTTCACTGTGCCTATTCTTCATATCACAGATGAGGTACAGAGAACTACTAAGTGTTGGCAGCGCTGTTGCACCCCCAAGTTTCTCCTATTCAGGCAGAAAAGCCCTGCTGGACTGACTATTAAGCTGACTTCTAACCTCATTTGCATCAACACAAATAAGACCAGTGATTCAGGCCTTGTAGCATTTTTCTCCTTCAAACATAAAATCAAACAGCATGACTGAACCTGGAAGACTGAACAAGTAGCTCTTTCTGGATAATGAAGGACAAAGAAGGAAAAAGAAAGCCAATAGAACAAAAGCATGTTTACTTATTTGTGCTTTGCACTTTGACTCCAGCAGACCACGTCCTCTCTGAGCCTGTGCTAAGAAAAATAGCATGTGTGTGATGTATGGTACAAAAGGCGCAGCAAAGCCTTCCACTGCTCTGAAACAGAAGCTTGAGAACATCCCAGCAAGAAATTCATGGTTATAGTAGCTCAGCTTTGTTATAGATATTGGGAGTAGGTTTGGAAATAAAAAAGACAGTCAAGGTTTTCTATATTCCTTCAATAGAACTGCTAAAAGCAAGTAACATTTCAGCAAGAGGGAAATAAAAATAAATTTAAAAAGGACAGAGAGGAGAGAAGGGGCCACAGTGGTTACCTAAAGAATTATTAATACCTTTAACTGATAGCTTCTACCTTAGAATTGTTGACCTGTCTTTGGAGATCCCTGTCTCTCCCCACAGTGTTCTTAATTCTAACTGTACCTGAGATAGTATGTTAGATACAATGTTACTTGCTCTGAGATGTAAATATTTTTTCAGGGACATTTAATTTTGTAGAGTGATCGGATCTGTGTAATTAGATTAAATTCTTTAACTAAGCTTTTGCAAACTTTTGCATGATGAAGAAGTGAATATTACAGGTTCTGATCAAGTATAGGACATATTCTCTTCACGTCCTCACTTCTTTTGACCCTTTTCTCATCAGACACTGAAACTTCTGTACTTTCTCTTTTCTAATGCATTTTACAAATTCCACAGTCCAGATAACACGTCTATTTTCTTTGAAAACAGATCCAAATCTGTAGGTTCAAATAATGAAAATACATGGAAAACATCTCTGAACTTGAATACACTTTTGAACAGACAAGCTAGTCTGTAGAATGCCTTGCAACCAATTTATAGAGTACAAAGGAAAAAAAGAAAAAGAAAAAAAAACCCTAAGCATAGAAGGTCTTGCAATGTTCTTGCCTTCTCAGCCTTGCTAAAAACAAACACAGCCATTGAAAATCAGTTGAATTACTATTAGTACTCACAATTTTCTTGCTATATTGTGCAGTTGGGGATGAATTTGATAATATAAGTATAGTCATTACAATTTCTCATCCTGTAAAACATTGACACAGTTTAAATTAACATGTTTATCCCTTTAAAGCATGTGTTTGTGCTAGTCTTCCTCTCCTTTGATCCCACTGGCCTTGTTAAAGGCCTAAACCCATGGTTTGTTTCTCTTAATATTCACTCATTGCAAAAGATTGTGAGTTTAATTTCACACAAATAAATTGAGAATAACTTCCCTGAAATAACTGACAGTAGAAATTTGAGTGAAAGATATTTGAGTGAATGTGGCTCCTTTCTTTCTGCCACGGTTTCTTGCTCTCTCTATGGCAAATTATAGACACTTATGATAGTTATGTGATGTTGCATAACACATAAATTATTATTTTCTATTAATAATATGAGGAAAACCTCCATTAAAGCAACTACAAGCTGACATTATCAAGATAAAGTGTAAAGACTACCTCTATAGTACAGTTCTTTCATTCATGCTTGGATAAAGTATCTCAGGGAGGGAAACAAAAAGCTTAAGCCTGTATTCTTCTCAAAATACTTTGTAAAGATAACCAGTGGAATAATTAAAAACAAACAAGCAAACAAGAATCTAGGTCTGTTAAACCACAAGAATTTCTTCAGTTCTGATTCTCGTTATAGTGAGCTTTTTTCCACTGACCTGTTTGTTCAATTCACAACATTTTATTGCCTATCAGTGCATTTCCATACTGAATATTATTTTTATGTGTTTCTATTTAGTGGATCCAGAAAACTATGTGCCACTGGGATGCAAATACTGTAAAACAGCTGAAGTTCCATTAAATATGCTGTGCCACAAATAGGGCCTAATACTTTCTACAGAGACTTATATGGCTTGGTTCTTCTGAGGAATGTGTTGCCTAAAATTTAAGCACTGAAATACAGCACAGAAATAATGAAAAGTAAGTCTTAATACAGCTGTATGAATTGCCATCAGGTATATTTTTTTTTCAGGCTTTCCCACAATTTTTGTCAGGAAGATTATAGTAGATTTTGTGTGTTAGAGCATTCTCATTCTTGTTTTTATCCTGACCAGAGGTAAAGAGCTTGGCTAGCATGCTAAGATGATGTTTTACTAGCATACTTATCACAGTGATGTCATATATTTATTCAAAGTGAACCCTTCAAGTAAGCATCTCACATGAATGTGACCTGGAAATGACCAAATACACAGCTCTTTGTGTTTGTTTAGCACCTAGTACTTAATGACTTTAGCTAAAAAAATATAACAAGAAATAACAATGCTGAACATTCTGCTTATCTTTTACTGCTCCCCATATAATATTAGATAATGGAATGATTCATTATTTTTATTAGGCCCATTTTCTCCAGATGTGGTGAATTAAAAAGATAATTGTAAAGGTTCATGTCAGCATGGTAGAAAGCATTTCCTTTTACATCTCATGATAGTGTCCAATATAATAACTACTATCTTTGTCTTAGGAGTTAGAAATAGATCAGATGGAGGGGGAAGAGGAAAGGATGCTACTGTAATGGAGAAATTGGGAAGCTTTTGACTAGGGAACTTTTCTTGCAGTTGTCTCATGTCTGGTTGGTATCAGAATTCCCTGTAGTTACCCACTAGAAAAGTGATAACCTACATTACAAATTTTCAACCACAGTAATTGAACCTACAACAGTTTTGGACTGGGGACCTAACCTAAGTCAGCAATGTCCTTTCTGTGGCCTTTGTCACTATTGGTAGAGACAGCTAGCCTACAGCTAAGATTACCTTTTAATATTTAAAACCAGCTGTTGCCTAATTTTCTGTCACAATGGACCTCTTTCATACATTTCCAGGAAAACATATAAAATGCATAGTTTTCTTTCTTCTTTTTCTTCTTTCTCTCTCTCTTTTTTATTTTTTTTTTTCCTGTGACTGAATGTGCATTTGTAATTTTCTGCAAGCACAAACACATCTGCATGCACTTCTCATGCAATCAGCAGCACTGTACTTATTGTTGAGACTTCCTTAGCAATAACTAAAACAAACGACATGCAAATACCATCCTTCTATATCCTACAAGTTTGCTAATTAATGTCTGCATTCATGATCTCAAGTAGGCACACACTTAGAACAGGGCATAAGAAATTTCTTACAGTAAGATGTAGGGACACTTACACAGACTGCACAAATTGTGAGACAGTATTGAATGGCTGTTCAAACATAATATCAATAGCACATGTCCAGGATAGTTTCACAAGTGGGCATATGGAATCATATTTTATAGCACAACATATGTTTCACTATATGTCTTTGCTAACACTTGCTGGATGTATGGCTAAAAGGGTTCTTCCAGAATGTTTCTGTATGGTCTGTTACAGCTGCAGAATAGACACTGCCTTGGACAGCATTCTCTTTGAACGGGTACGTTTGTATCAGTAATTGAAGAACAGTTATCTTATGAGAAGATGCAAAAAAAAAAAAAGTATAATTAGATCCTATGAATACTTTGTTTTCCTGAAACATCTATTGACTTATATTTGAATAATGCTTCCTTTTGAAGTGCATCACTTTATTTCCGCAATCTATTTTACCATTCTGGCACATAGACAATTTAAATTATGTTGACTACAAAGCATAGAATATTAAAATGCTTTAAAATACTACTTAGGATAACAAATGATCTGCTTAGGATAGGTCCTCTAGCTAACCAGCTCAAAAGCTCAAAAGAAATGGAAAGCAGTGTTTTTAGTTCCCAGATAGTTTTTTTTTTTTTTTTCCTTTTGGTATTAAGTTCAATATCACTGTTTGCTAGATGTTCCATATATTCTTATAAAGGTAAAAAGAACATACATACATGCTGAGGGTCTACCCTCAGTATTCATTCTCCTGAAGATGAGGTTACAAACAAAGGCACAGTAGAATAGAATAGATATATAATATTATGTAAGAGTGTGACAAAATTTACTTTTAATTTTTAATTACATAGAATGACATCCTTCCTCCTGTAGGAATATCCTACATTCAATTTGATATCACTGTTCTTCCTTCCACTATTTTTAGTTCCTCCTTCTTGTGTTAACACAGAAAACATTTTCTATCAAATATTTAGTGTTTCTTTTGTAACTGCAGTCAATTTCAAATGTATTATGAACAAAGACACATACTAATACAATAGCATATTTGCTTTATGAGTCCTGTCACTAGGTCTCTCCATGTGGAACAAGTTATTCAGATGTAAAAAAAGTCTGTAGAGGCATTCAGTCCTGACATTAAGTCTGTAACAGGCAGTCAGAATGTGTGGTCCCAAACAGATAGCATATGCTGAGCTTATTTAATGCTATTTTCCTTAAAACACTGTCTTTGGAGGTTATGTGTCTGGTGAATAATTGTGTAATTTTTATGGACAATAGAAAGGTCTTGTGTTTTCATACTATTTCAACTGAGTGTTGACTAACAGTCATGCAAATTTGAAGGTTTCAATTTCCATTCACGAAATGGTAAAAGAAATGGTTTATTTGTTGCTTATTTTAGAAGAAGTTCTTATTTATCTTTATCTTAAGAAAAGATTTAAATATTTGTGAGCACTTATTATTTACCTTACAGGCATTCAGGGGACAGTGAATACTGAGAGGAAGTCAGAGAAATGCTATGTTGCTTAATGACAGTCTTTATGAGGACAGGCAGATGTGATGGACTGATGGGTGGACTAACAGAACTAAGTGCATTATTAGCTGCCTAGACATTTATTGAATGTCAGCCAAAACTACTGAAACATGGCAATTGATCATTGTTAAACATATCCCATAGGGAGAAAAACTACATACATAACAAAAATATGTATTATTTTTGTTTAAGATGAAGAGACAGAAAAATAATTCCACAAACTCTTAGTAACCCTGTTTTGAAAACATCTGAAAAAACTCATTTACTTCTAAAGTGGCTATGTGTGTTAAAATTAGATGAGATGTTCTGTAGATCATCTACCTACTTAATACAATACTTTAAAAATATTTATATCTTGTGTTCCTCCTTCTTCAACACATCAAGAAAAATAATAACTGGTATTTTTATTATAACTCTGAATCAAATAGTTTAGAAGGATTTTAGAAGAGCCACTTATCCCCTATAAAATTTGTTTTACTCCTTACTGAAATGAAGCCACTGCAAGTGGAGTGCTGCAGCTGTCTTAGAGTATTTAGTGCAGGATTTCTTCTTGTAAAGTAATCATCTTCAGGTTGGCTTTTTATTTGTTTACTGATTTCTGTTATCACAGCTAATGGATGAATTAAACCAGTAACTACATTTACAGAAGAAATAGAAATGTATTGCTGGTCCTGATTTCTTTAAAATAAAACCTTACTAATACACAGAGGCTAATTGGAAATGGATGGTAGCACCTCTGAAGGAGGTCATGGTTTGAGACACAGCATAAGAGTGAGTAATACTTGGGAAAAAAATGATCTGCTTTCTAACATGACAAGAATGATTTGCAGTTAATAATAGAGAGGCTAAAGGCCAGTCTTTTCAGTTACCCTTGACTTCACCTAGGACAAAATAAAAAATCACTTCTGTTGCTGTGAGCTACTTGCCTTTTCCCCAATCATTATTGCTTAGTTATAACTCAGTGATAAAATCTGTCATTACTGACTTTATTGACATTAAAGTTGATTTATTTACATGCCTGGTGAATAAGAACTGCATTATGTTGGCTTTCAGATTGCTTGCGTACTCAAGACGGTAAGTGTATCACTGACTTAATTGTCTTTTGCTGGTTTACTTGCTCTCTGATCTGTTTGAAAACAATATGAGGTCAAATTCATCTTTGGAAGAAGTCCACTGACTTCAGTAGTAGTTCTCTAGAGTAGAGTTTGATCCATTATTTTTGAGCAGAGTCAAATTATAATAGACAGCTGTCTATATGATAAAAGATTTTTTCCTGCTTTTGTATGATGTGTTGCAAGGAGTAAAAAGATAAATTTCAGGGTCAAATTCTGTCCTCAGCTATGCACTAGTGTGGCAGAAAAACTCAAAGACTATTTTGATATCCCTGCTCAGAAACCATCTTCCTGAATTGTTGCACTTTCTGTACCATTCTTGGTTAGTAACATGTATTAGAGACTGAAAAGACCAAAGCCAAGTACTTGCTGGGTACATGGGGGACACATCCTGCATGTTGCTTAGCACCTAACTCTGTAAGTCTTTTACTCCTCCTGATTTTAGTAGAAGATGATGCAATACTGTAACTTTAGCCTCCAGATCTCCAAACAAATCCATGAGGGTGCACCTTAGTCCGGTCATTCTGAACCACCCTCATCTTTGTGGTTCCCTGAATACCTCCACTCACAGAAACAAGAATTTAGATTTTTAAAGCTAGAACACTCTAGAATAAATGTTGGAAAACCTAGAAAATATTCTGATTGCTTGAATTCTAGCACTTAAATATAGAATTTAGGTCTAGAGCAGTCTTCTGGTATAGTATTATTGGGAGCAAGGAATGAGGGAAGGTGGAGTAAAAGGGAGTGCTAAGCTGGTACCTCACTTTCTTCACTTCCATTTCCTGGCCTAGATTTCTGTCCGTGGTGCCTTGCTCTCAGATACTGCTGTATTCCCTGTTTCCAGGGTAAAGACTGGAAACTTTTGCCACACTGCGTTGAAACTAACACCATTCCAGAACGATGGTAAAATTTAGAAATAGGTACTAAGAAATGAATAAACCATTAACGGACTTGGAAAATAGATCCATCTAACACCAATTGTGATAGGAAATACTGAAAGGCTGAGACAGTTAGTAACTATGTCAGAATTGGTGCATGGAATAATGACAATAAGAAACTTATTACCAACATGGATTTTTTTTTTTTTAAATTAAGAAATCTATTCAGTTGGTGAAGTATAGACTCATGTGCCATTGTTTTAGGCACAGTAGATTAAAATATTTTTGGCCTTTGCTCCTTGTCCTGGGTTTACTGCCAAATAAATATATTTTACTGCAAATCAAATTTATTAAATTTATTCATGATTTTCATAACCAAATATTTCTGTAACAAACTATTCCAGAATTAATAAAAATGTTTTATTTTTATTTTTTTTTTTTTTTGTTTTACAGCAAAGTTTTCTTACAGGTCAGTTTCTGAAGGGCTCTTTAAAAAGAGTTATACTGATTCATAGTAATTTGTTCTTCTGTGTAATGCAATGGCTGGGAAGATTTCTTTTTATTAAATGATTTAGTTTGGTCCTCCAGTCTTGCACTTCCATCTAACCATTTTGAGATGCAACTATTCAAACTACTCATGTTCAGTTGGACCTTGGACCTTTAGTGTTAACACACAGCATTGAGCATCAGTAATTGAAATGACTGAACTCTCCTGAGTTCAAACAAAACCTATGAATCATCTATATCAACAGTACTCAGAAGGCCACTGGACAAATTTGCAAACAGAGATTCAAGCTGAATCATAACAGCTTTTTGAATATTACTTAAAATTTTAGATCCAAAAATATATTCTACAGAGTGTTCACTGATGGAAATGGTAACATTTTAACCTTAATTAAAGTATGGACTTTCTTGAGTACCTGTTAAAAGCAAATGTGAAATTTCATATAGAAATGCTTTTCAATTGGAACAGTATTGGCTGTACTTAACATTGCAGTGTTCAAAGTTTTGAAGTATTAAAACGCAAATGTTGCCCGGTAAAATAAAACTAAAACAACTCTGCATTGCAGGGACAGATGCTGCATTACCACGCAGAACAAATTCTCACTGAATTTCACTGTAGTTTTGCCTTGTTATAAAAACATTTTCTTACTCTTCAGTCAGTATGATAAGATGAAGCTTTTTGTAATAGCTAAAAATATCTTACTAAATTACTTTGTATTAATTCATCAATAAACATATAAACTGACATATTCTGTAGCAGTTTCCCCTTTTCCCAGATTTTCCTGTTAAATATAGTTGTCGTCCTACACCTCCCCCACCAATTTTAATCCTATTTGATGAGTTTTAATAAAACATATTTATGACTATTTTAAAACTGCAGCTTGTGTACTTAGGCTCTACTATAAGAAAAGAACCTTTATTTTTTGGTGCTTGAGTAAAAAAACAAATTAATGGGATGATACATTTGGAAGAAAATGCAGTATGTCATTAAATCTTCTCACACGTGCAGAAAAGAACAAAGTTTTACTGTTACAAGTTGTTTGTAAAACCTGTACAGTTGTTCAGTTTGTACAGTGAGACCCACAATGACGGAGATTCCACAGTTACATTCAGGAACACTTTCCATAGGTTCATTATTTGAAATGTTCAAAAGATTTTCGTAATATTTAGTGAAAATATTTCTGGCTGCAATTGAAGCAGCTCATCTAAGTGGTTTTCTGGCCTAATCCTAGTAATAACTGCAATGTGACAATGAGTTCCAAAGGTCATTTAGAGACTGTATAATGAAACAAAAAACTTAAACTTGTTGCCTTTTAGCTTTTTTGGGTGAAATTTGTCCTAGTAATATGAATTATTATGAGTCAGTTAACTTTTCAATTATTTAAAATAATTTTACAATATCAATTCTTTTTCATTGACATCCTAAAACTAAGGTATAATGTTTTAATTTTTCCCTTATATATTGTCTTACTCTGTGTTCTTTTACGTCTTCTCTAGAACTTTTCTAATGGCATGCCAACAATCCACAGAAACGTGGTAAAATATTTTCAGTGCTCTATTTTTCTTCAGTAGAAATTATCATCTTGCTTGCTTTGCAGTTCTTTTGTTTCCCTAACTACATTGAAGAACTATCTTAAATATAGTCCATCCTGGCAATTATTAATATAACATACATGTTATATGAATAGTTTTTTAATATATATATATTATATGAATAGTTATATATATATGTGTAACATATTCATATAACATTACGCATGAATTAATGTAAAGTGGCTACATACAATATCTACCTTTGCTTCTGCTGTAGGAATTTCCTTGGGTGTTACACCAGCTTGTTATCTAGATTTTTTTATGCATGGCGTTCTTTTTTATTCTTGACCTACTTACTTTTCAGTAAAAGACTTCAACCCATTTTTCTGTTTATCTTTTTCTTTGGGACTTTAATAAGTGTGTAATAAATGTGTCAAGTACCATGACTGTTAGAAGAAATGTAGGGGCATATCATTATTAACCTTCTTCCATGTGGAAAATGAACACTTATATCTACACTTTGTTTTCCTATCTCTTAGTCATTTTTCTAATATAAAGCAGCACTTTATCATTTATTCTGTGACTTCTCTTTCTGTAATCTCCTGTGAAGGATTTTATCAAAAGCATCTTGAAAGTCTAAGTAAAGGATATTTCTTTAATGAGTATTTTCTACTCACCCTGTGCTATGACTTCTTCTATGCCAATATAAACCAGCTGGGTTTACGTTCTAGTGGAGAGTGAGTGAGAAAACGAGTGTTTTCTCAACTATTTCCAGTTCACATAGTTCAATTCAGTCAGGTGGAAAGTTTAGTTCAGTCACTGGTATCCTTCATTTTTTTGAGGAAGATGTGTACTAGAAGCGTTATTCTGCAAGCCATTTTCTTAACCAACAGAATACATTTTGGCAATATTAAATATAAATATAATGAAAGGTAGACTATTTTCCAGGAAATTTTGGTCATTTTTCATGCATCCAAACTTCTGAAATGAAGCTCAATGTTGACAATATTATTTGTATCAATCTTAATGCAATAAAACTTAATGCTTAATGAGTGTTCTTTTCATTACTAGGTAAACCAATGTCTTTGAATATTATTTATTTTTAATGTCTTGTGCAGTTTGGTATGCTTTAGTAGTTCTTACTCTTGAAGGATTATTACAGCACTCGAGTGATTTTTTTTTTTTTCCAGAATTTCCACAAGCTGGATGGCCTATCAGGCAAAAAGGTTAAGGTGAGATTCACCTACCTTTGGCTGCTTAAGCACAGAATGCCTTAAATGTCTTAAGCAGGTCCAGAAGCTTTATAGGCAATGAAGAGAAACAATTACTTGGATAAGATGATCAATCTCATTTAAAAATAGCAGGGATCAGTCATCTCTTTCCCCACTGTCTGTAGAGACAATCTAAATTACTAGTTTGGGCTTAGTCAGTTTGCATTTTACTAAAAGCTGGTAAAAATTGTCTGTTGAGATAAATCTCACAATGAATCTTACTACAGCTGGAGACAAATGACAATGTTTGTTATGAGAAGCAAACTTTAAATCACTCCTCTGGGTCTATAACAAGAATTGTTATGTCTACAGTGAATTAAGTAATCAAATCTAACTGAGTGGTTAAGCTTACATGCTTCCTACCTTTCTAGCCAACTTTAAAAGGAGCAATGAATTTCAAAACAGATAAATAGAGAGGCTTCCACATGTAAGAAGAATGAATAATTATTATTCATTATGTCTTCAAAGGTATTTACTGTGAACATGAATGTTCAACACTGTTTTGCTTTAAAATTTTTTTTTGGAGTTCCTTAAATGAATGATAGGTAACTTGCTAAGCAGTCTGATTTTAAAAGACAGTGAGCACAGGCAGTATGCACTGACATTAGACGAAATTATAGCCGCATACTAGAGGCAGGAATTCATACGCATCACTTACATCAAACACAAAATAAGATATGTCTAAGGCAGTAGTTTAGTAGACAGAATGTGGCTTTCAACACAGCACAATTTTCTTCAAGGCACTGCTTCCAAATATATTAAATGGAAGTGCATTTTAGAACCAATATGATCAGTTATTTTAATGCTAATGTGGTAAATAGGGCATACTTTAGGAAGGATTTCTTCTCGGGGATCCAAAAACATACAAAAGACTATATAACTTTGAATGTTTTTGTGTCTGCACAGATCTACACCAATTTCCATTTTTTTCTATAGTATTGTGTGATTATATGATATTATTATTTACTATATTTATAAAAATTATGAAAAAATAGGCTCTGTTCTGAAAAAAATAATCCTTCTTGCAATAACAAGTCTCTTTAAAAGTGTATGTAGTCAAATAATTACAGGTAGCCCATCTTGTTTCCTTGGAAAAAGTCAGAAGAATATGAGAGAAACTTAAAATAGCATAATTATTTTCAGAATTTTTCTTAAGGTAAAATAAATAAATAAATAAATAAATTTATTTCCATGATGGGAAACCACATCAGAGAAAAATCAGAGCATTCTCAGCGTATTTTCTCTAAAAGCAGTACTTAAAAATTGGAAGTTATAACTATAGTTATGTGCTATACTGGATTTGTACTGACAATGACTAAGCACAGGTATATACATTTTCTGTATTTTTTTTTTCTATGGAAAAGAAATAAAACTGCTTTTCCAGTGAAAATGAAGGAACTGCTTCTTGCATGGCAAAGTGTTAATGTGTCCAGGGTTTGTCCCTGGATGTACAAATACTTATTTATTGTTTTTGGAACAGGAGAACAAGAAAATGAAGATGCTACTGTAGATACGTGTATTCCTCCTGCCCCAGAGCACAACATTACACAGAGGTGAGGGACCTTTCACCAACCTGCTCTACTGAGTATATCAGGCAGATGATTACACTGCCATGTTTCTTGTTTTGATAGCCTCTGATGCATGGGTAAGATTTTACATTTTATACTTTCCCCTTTTTTTCCCTTGTTTTTTTTTTTTCCTTCCCCCCCCCCCCCCCCTTTTTTTTTTCCCCTGTTATCTTATTTCAGTTAAATAACATGCTTTGTGTAAAGTGGATTGTTCACCAATAAAGTTTTTTTTTTCTTGACAGTTTTTGTTATTTTTTCAACTAAATCCTACACAGTGACAATGTGAAAGGATAATGGATGCTGGTATAATCTGTTGCTGATGTTGTAAGACTCTCTAAACAGATTCATATAATCTACTCTGTTTCACCAAAAATAGAATCCTTATTTTCCTTTTACCTGTTAATGAAATATTTTGTTGACCAGAAATATTTGTGCAGTCCTAAATATTTAAGGAAAAAAGTTCACAATAAAAGTTTTTGCCAATTTTTATAGGTCTTATCCCCACTTCCCCAAGTTAACTTTTTGCCAAAATAAATGTGAGCCTGTAAAATGTTTGTAACATTATAGTTTATTACAAAAGACAGAGAGAAAGTAGGTATTTTCAGCTGTGGAATTAATTCAGTGCATCTTTGCAGATGATACTGAATACCGTAGCACAAGACTAGAGTCTATTTTGGGAGAAAATTGTAAAATCTGGTACATACAAACATTTTATACTTATAAGAAATGAGTTTTATTTCTTCTGTTCATCGCCAAACTCTTCAATGAACTTGTAAGTACTAAAAAAACATTAACAAAATGATGTTTATTGCATCCCTTGCAAAAACTCCGAGCTTAGTTCGGTTTGATGGTAGGTAGCTTGGAACAGAATTATCATTCAGTCTGAATAACTTATTTTAACAACAATGTCAAGCTTAACTGTTTCTGTAAGAGACTGTTAAATCAAATTTATATCGTAGACAAGCACTTCTTTTTTACTTTGTCACTAATGGCTATTTTATCTGTTCAAACTAACAGAACTCTGAAAATGTACTTTGCTTATAGGTCCTTTACAGGTATTGTATCTCAGGCAATGAAAATTAACTCAGTCATATTTTAGTTAGTCAGTTTCACTTTTAAATTTACTGTAGTGCAATGTCTGGGTTGTAACTACTACAGCACAATTGAAAAGAAAACATGGTTTATTTTGAAGTTGCAACATCTCTTAGTTCTAAACTTAATTAAAGCAATTTTCTAAAATTTATATTTGCTTGAAAATACTTTCAACCTCTGCCTGATAAAACTTTTGTCATACACCATGCACACACACATAGAGGAAAACAACAGGTAAACAAACAAACAACCCCCCCTTCTAGATAGCAAGAATAATTGGAAAAATATACTGGGGGGGGGGGGGGGGGGGCCGAGGGGCTGTAATTTTTTTCTCCTTTCCCATCTTCAAACATCTGTATTCACACAGTTAATTTCCCTATTCATATAGTAGTTTAATATTGTTTTTACTGAGAAACTTGATGGAATAAAAAACAAAAACATTTAGCTCTCAAAATTTATGTCAAGCCTTGTAATTAATTTATATGCAACAGAAAGACAGTAACTAAAATGTCTGCCATTTAATTTAGTTAATAATTACAGATGAACTTCTTGTATGTTCACACTTTCTAATATGTTTTTCCTATCACTTAATTAATCAACGTCTATTGAGAACATTGTAAAATAGGAAGTTGGCTACTTCTCTAATAAAAATGTTGGCCAACATTTTCTTAACAAACAGTAAAAATAATTATTTGTTTATTGAAAATGGAAAAAGAAAACCATTTTAAAAAAATCTCATCATAAGTGATATGGAGGGGAATTCATAATGATTAATTAATATTTTTTAATGCAATTCATATTTTTACAGAGACATAATGCATGTTTTCATTTATAATTCCATACAGGAAACTGTCAGGTTCATAACTCATTCATCCACCAGAGGTTGCAATTCTGCTTTCACGGCCGAATGGCACCATATAAATATGAGTTATTTATATGAATACAATGGCTTGAGGCATATTGATATTTCACATCTACACATGGTAAAAACTACTAGGTATAGAAAGAAATTTTATATAGAAAGAGTTTTAAACAGATTAGAATTTAAATTTCTGTAGGGAAGATACTGGCAAATTTAATCAATTTCTTGCTACATTCTTTTCTTCCCTTGAAGACATTTTTATATTCAGGCGGGATTTCATGTAATTCCTTCTGGAAAAGAAGATGGCTTGGCCACTGAGATTGTTGTTAAACATGGACTACAACAGTTTTCTGAAAGCTGAAAACATGCTGGTAGAATGGGAAACAAGTACATAGCAACTGTTAAGTCACTATTTCTCTCTGATCAGGCTTCTCTCCAATTCATTTGCAAGAGAAAATAGCTACAACATTATTTCTTTTCTCAGATGAAGCAAAGTCAACCATCCAGCTCTACTTGAAAATTTTGTGGCTCCATGTACAGGAGTGTACATGTACACATGTACACAAGTGTTACAATGCTGTAAGTCTCTCACATCAGGAATTGGTCTCATAAATGAAATAAAGTTGAATATTGCAATGTTCTTCAACTATTGATACTTAAATTTAGATTAAAAAAAACTACCAAAGTTTCAGATATATAACTGAAGTAGGAGATACTTGCCCTTATCATCCAATAACTACTGATAAAAACAGGAATGAGATACACAAAGTACATCCACACTATTCCAGTAATGCACAGGTCAGAGTTAAGAATATTAGCGTCCTTGTAGTGCAAATATATCTAATTTAGCAGACAAAGCTAAAAGGTCCATTGCTTGGAACCTCTGTAATTTTAAACCGGAAAACAAAACAAAACAAAACAAACAAACAAAAAAACAGGATTTAGATCACTGGAAAAAAAGGTAACTTAGAATGTGGTGAAACTTCTGGAGTTTAAAGTCTGTAAATAAAAATTTTACTTCACTTCAATTGCAAACCATAGATGTGGTCTTGAATTAGTTGAAATTCTGTGATTTGAGTTCAAGAGTTTGTCTGGTTAAGTCATGACAATTGTCCCTTCTTGCCATGTATGTGTTTAGGATTTTTAGGAAAATTTTCCATGAAATTCATAGTTGGCAAAATCAGAATAGGAATCTGATGGATCCAAAATTTTCATGGTATCCTGCCTCAGAATAATCTCTTTTCTGCCAGTCTAATACCAAAGATCATTGAATCTGAAGCTACATCAGACAACAAAGATTAAATATAATGTACAGCTTCAGTAGTTATGCTGCTGTAGGAACAGTTTACTGAAGTCTGAGTTAAAACTTATGAAAACCTACAAATCTCTATTAGAGTAGGTCAAGTAATGTTCTATCAAAATGGGAAGAATCTTCAATGACCACTAGCTGTAAACTAGCTAAAAATTCAGTACTACTAACTTTTAATCTTGCACTTTTCCCTTGTTAGAGATAAGCTTTAATCAACTATAATTTTTCTTATTTGAGCAGTACTCATTCAGTAATCACAGAGTCAAGCATAGTAAAAAATATTTTGAGCTGTGTTTTATCTGTGTTTTACAAACATTTCTATATTTCAGTCTTTTACTTCATTGTTTCTCTTAATGGTTTTAGACAGATGTCGAATAGGAGAGAGGATTGATCCCCATGAAATTTCAGAAAATTAAAGATAAGAGCTGGAGGTTTCTGGGCATGTTTTTTGAGTACTTCTCTTGGGAAGTCCCTAAATCACATGAAGTCTTACCGTTGCTTCCTAGCATTTCTGTCAAGTGGAAAAAAAGTGATGTGAGTGTTGAGAGAGTTAGTGTTGCAAGGAGGCCATAAAAGATAGGAACGAATACCTGTCCATCATCTTTTATGAGGCCTACTAAAGCTGTTTACTATCTCTGCTCAAGTAAAAGAAGGGAGGCTTCCGAATCTAAATTATCAGTATCTGATAGATGAATTTGCAGTTGGCTAGATTTTATTTAATTTTTTTTTTAATCAAATCAGTGTGAAGAAAGGTTTAACATATTCCAAGAGTTTTTGTCCCCCGTCTGTGTTCTCTCCCTTTTGATCCCTGTGTTGAACAGTAGCTGCAGTGGCACACATGCAGTGAAAACTATGCTAGTCAATTGCAGCTATTGAAATCTACCCTAGAAATCATCATTAATTCTGCCCATAATGATTCTTCCACATAAATCACTGCACTGTTTGCTTACATGGGACAACCAGCAAGAAAACAAATACACATTCAGGTTAGGAGATGTTCACTATTGTTCACAATATCTTAAAAAGAAATTATCTGAGAATTTGAGAATTTGAGAATAAAGAAATTTTGTTGCCTCATCATACTTTCCATTGTGGGGTGACAGACCTCAGATCTCTTACAGTGCAGTAGCTGCTGGTCTGACTGACTTCAGCTTAAGCTTTCGCTTTAAGGATGTTTCACCTTCTGTGAATGCGTGATGTTATTGTTTGTCTCCTCCCACACAAAAATATGCTTGGTTAGTTTTTGTTGCTTCTGTTACATTATCATACAAATTGCTGCCAGCATCTCCCAGCCCAGATGAATTTTCTGATGTGAGGTTCTCATCCTAGCTGTTGTTCAGCTACATAACCTATTTGACTAAGTGACTTAATAGTTATGGCATTTTGATATTAAGCACATCTGAGTGGCAAGCAATGAAACAAGAATGTGAAGCAGTTTGTGTTCCAGTAGTGAATAAGTGCACAGACTGATCAATAACATAATGGGCAAAGAAGTGATGAAACAGTGAGCCATAGTTTATGTCGATATGGCACCATATATATAAATGGCTCCCAAAGGTGTTTTTCTCAAAAAAATTGCCAAGATTGAGGTGGCACAGGTCCAGTCCCTTGTGCCTTCTTAAAGAAACCACAACTGTTCAGTAGCAGTATAACAGATGTTCAAGAGAATCATTAACAATCTAAATGTATGTGTGAGCAGATGTACTATTTCTACTACACATAACTTTGGGGGAGAGGGAGTGTTAAAGAAAATCAATAATGAGTGGATCCGTATACAAATTACTCATCTAATTATATTTAAAAGGTAGAGTAAGGTTCTTTGCTTCAGTGATTGTGATGGAGATAAGGAGAACAAGTGATGAGAGGAGCTATTAGAGTAACCATGCACCATTGACTTGGCACGTATTACCAGATCAATGAGAGGCAAAATAATTGGCAGTATAAGAGAAGCTTGTGCCAAAACCCCAGTCCTGCTATTTTCAGTGCCTTTCACTAGAGGCACAGGAAAAGTAGTGTCATTAAGTTAAAGGCATAAGTAAAATAAATAGATGGGACTAAAAGAGTAGGAAAATCTGTTGACTTATTAAGTAATGTATTTAGTGACAGGAACAGTATAACTTCTGTAATCCTTTCAAGATTATATTACTGGCATTGACTGGGTGGATGCTCCCTGTAAAGAATGATCTTTTGGAAGCTAAATGAATCTTTCAGGCATGATGTCACATTGACTACAAGATATGCAGATAGCCATAACTGTTGGGGAATATTTTGCCTCAGGACCACCTCTGAAAGTGGCACTGGAGATGTGTAGAAGACTATTTTGTCTCCCAAATATGTGCCCACAAAAATAACTATGCAGTTCCCCTTTTACTTTCCTGATTTACTTTCACAGCAGACAACCTTGTCTAATATTGGAATAGTAGTCATAATTTTAAGCAGTTATTTAGAAAGGAACTGGAAAGTTTGGGGATGAGTCTTCAGTATTAGTAGTAGAATTCTAAAAAACTTAGTAACTTTTTGGCTTTCTGTATCTTACAAACCATCATATCCCACATGGAGTAGTAGTAGACAAGGAAAGAGTAAATAGAAGGTGAAATCAGTTAAATTCTAGAACTTTCTAGAGCTTTCTAGAACTCACAAATATTATTTCTGTGATTTTCTTCTTAAATTTCCACTTTTTTTTTTTTTTTGTAAGGAAAATATAATTATTAAACTAGATACCAGTTCTATAGTCTCATTCTCTCCTCCATCTCTGCTTTTTGTCACATATAGAAGCAAAACAAATCAGTTTGAATATATAGAAATACAGGACATAATTCCTTTCCTTAACCACGTGCCATATGATTTCAATACAGAAAGGAGTAATGACTGTTTTGGCTCATCTAGTGAACCTTGCACAGCTATCTACTGGTGAACACACATGAAGCTGATACCAAAAATTAAAAGGGGCTTTTCAGTGTCACATCAGGTATTGAAATAGTATTAAATGTTTTGGAGGCTATTTTGGCAAAATAACTTCCACTAATTTGTGGAAGGTGGTTTGTGCCTCTCCCTCTTACTTCAGTATACCACATTTCCCATCTTACCTGAACTTGCTGGGAAATTCAAGAGCATAGGGGTTTCCTCACCATGCAGATGGCACCACCATTCTCTCATGTGAGTACAAGTGAGATTTGCTGATCCTCTCTCTTTTCTACTTCCTTCCCCGTACTGACTCACACAAAAATTCAGCTTCAGCTCACTAAGAAGGGAATGCATCTTTCCTCTAGCTCTCCTTCCTCCATCATCAGATGGATCAAGCAAGTTATATCATGGTACTTTTGAGGCAAGCCAGGGAAATTAAAAGATACAACAAGGCTAGGTGATGTAAAGCTGAGCCCAGAAAGGTTGGGCAGAACAGGACACAGCATTTCATAATACAGGATGAAACTTCCTGCACTTGGAGTCATCCCTATTGTGCATCTTTACAATTAGTAAAGGACAACACCTAACATGATTATTTGAGTTACATTTAGGACCACAAGCTTGCAGTCACATTTTACTGCTGGAGCTGTGCATAATTGTTTATGCTATCTGGATGTGGGAAAACACGTACACACACTCTTCCCCTCTCTGTCTCTAGCTTCCACTTGTTCAATATTGCCTTATACCCTACAGAAAATTTTACATAAACATAGGCTGAGAATATGTTTTCCAACAGCCACTGCTATTTGCCATCCAGACGAAGGAGCTATAATTTTCACTCCCATCTGCTTGGAGCTGGTCATCCTATTTTTGCTTTAGAAAATGCATCTGCTCTCCTCTAAATTAATGCCATCAATTCACTAAACAATGTAGTTCTGCATCTGATATATTGTGAGACAAAACAGAGAACAAAGCAGGGACCAAAATAAAACATCTCTGTGAGATGCAGGGGACAATCAATTAGGTTCATAATCTGTTTTACATTCTAGTCACTGAAGAGGAGTATGTAATACCATGGCAACAGTTGGAACTGCAGTTCTTTATGGTATATAATCATTATGGATTCTTCAGTATTCCCTGAAAATTGATATAACGAAGTCACAGGAGTTGTACTACCTACTATGTTGATTAAATGACAAGTTTATAATTTACAAGTGCTTTATTGCCATGGGAAGGCAATCACACAACTCTGTTTTCAAACTTAGGGGTTTTTGAAACCCTTAAAGGAACGTTGCATAATCTCTAGCAGGGCTGCAAGCTAAGATTAAATTGAAAGGATAGCATGTAGATTTTAGAACATGGTGTTGACATTTACTGACCAATCAAGTTTTGTAACTTTCTGTCATGACAGCAGATGTTGACCTTTCAAGCTTTCCCTATCTGCTTTCACGCATTACCTGAAGAAATTAACATTAACTTGCTTCTTGCTCCTTGCTGCTATTAATGTCAGCTGGGAATTGAAAATCATGAATTCATTTATTGCACAGAGTGGAGACTCCAAGCACAGAAGGACTGCTCCTGGGAGCTGGTATTTTTGGAAGCTGCTTCAACTACCTTTGTGGCTGAGGGATAGCTGGGAGCTATGGTGTAGAAAATGTCACAGGGAACAAGAGCAGAAAAAGACAGTGGAGGATAGATTCAAGGAGAAACCTAGGGGCCAAATACTTGCAAATGGTATTGGATACAGAGAGCTTAAAGTCTAAAATGAAACACTTAAAGCTATTCTAATGGAATGCCAAACTAGATGTAAGGTATCAGATGTATGTCTCTTTGCTTTGTTAAGTGAACTATGAAAATGTAAGCCTGTATAATACACAGCCTGGTAACAAGAAGCTTCAGGGGATTACAAACTATTGCCTAGGGCTCTCTGATATTCTATTCTGAGGGAAACATTAACCTTGGTAGAGATGTCTCCAGCAATCTGACTAAGATTTTGATATAAAGTCAAATCATCAAATCTTGTACCTAAAAAACAACTAAGAATAAAGAAAATATTTTCATGCTTGTCTTTTCACTTATTTTAAGAGGAAAGGCTTCTTTAAGTGTCTACAGACATAGTATTATCAGAAAGGAAAAGCTAATGTTTAGAACTGTAAAAGTGTTCCTGCAAACATCAACAGGCCTATACGTTATTTCTGAGAATAACTTTCCATCACAGTGGGTCATTGTACTTCAAGTAGCTATGAGTTTCATGCATACGTATTTCTAATCTTATAGTAATATAGTTTGAAGAAACGTCTCATTAAATGACAATGACAAACTTTTTCAAGTTACATAGATCCCAGACAGTTTTCCAAATAAAAAAGGAAAAGCTGCAATCTTCATTCTTCACTATGTAAGTGGAAACTTGTTTTAGGTATTAATAAGAAGAAAATAAATGACACATTCATTAAAAAATAGGGCTTTTTTCTTAACACTGTTTGATCCCAGATATCTAGAAGTAAGAAATGTAAAATATTATGAAATATTCTGAAGAGAGAGTGTTTTGTGTTGATTTTGCCATAGATAGTAATATTGATATTCATGCTGTGGTAAATGGTATACCTCTCAAAATTCATAAAGCTGAAAGCATATCCACAAAATCTTCAGCTAATTTCTTTGGCTGGGGCAAAACTATCTTTGCAAACAAGTTGTCCAGTTTTGCAAGAAGAACTTTAAACAAGGGTTGGTGGGGTTAAGAGAAGTAAACCCACAATTAAGAGATGAATTGATGCACTGGATTGGTAAGGTGTGGGCAGATGTAGATGGCAGACTTCTGAAACCAATTAGAAAGTGTTGGTTGAAGGGCCCACATCAAGTATGTGCAAACAAGAAAGGAACTGCTTACAGGACAGCACTATGAGGGAAGCTCTTTTCTGGGAAAATGGTATAACCGAGGATTTCTCTCATGTGTTTTTATGCAAACACCTGTAGTAAGGGAAGTAATCAGGAGAAATTAGAGGTCTATATGCAGTTGCAGGGCTACAATCTCATTGGGATCAGAGAATCACAGTGGGTTAAGACCATATATTGGCAGCACAAAGTCCAGCTAAAGGCCAGTCACCAGTGGCTTGCCTCAGGAGCTGATCCTGAGGCCAATGCTATTTATCATCTTCACTAATAACCTGAATGATGGGACAGAGCAAACCTCAACAGTTTGCAGGTGTTGCAAAACTGAGAGGACTGTCTTAAACACCAGATGATGGTGCTGCTGTTCAGAGAGACCTTAGCAGACTGGAGAATGGACCAGCATGAACCTCATGAAGATTAAAGGGAAATGCAAAGTCCCTGCATCTGCTTCTCATCAGAGTCCTCCATGGTGGACTTGCAGTTGGCTTCCCCATGTCACCATAGCACTAAATGAGTTTGAGGCACAAAAACCAGGAAGATACTCTGGTCCTAGCAATTACCAAGCTATCTGCATGTGTGCAGCCCTACTTTGCACCAGCCCTGGTGCCATTTGTCCCTGCTAGCACTAGATGTATTTGACCCATCAACAGAAAATGCATACTGCTGCTAATACTCCACAAAGAAAAGTTATAGAGACAAAAGTGTGCCACAGCACAGGTTTCTTTTCACTGGTAGCTCAAGAATTTACGACAAATTAATAATTCTTAATATTATATCAGATAGAAATGGAGTAGTTTGGAAGTTGCAATTCTCCTAAAGACATCCTAAAGGTTAACTGTCAAAGCCCAACAGGACTCATAAAACTTACTTAGCACCACTGTTATAGCAGAGCAATAATGTGTTTGTTGTGAAACTGTTGGAGCCTGAACTGCAGCTTATTCTGTTGAAGACTGATTGATAGCAATTGCATTGGTAATTGAGTTCTTATTTCCTGCAGGGACTATCAGTGAGGACAGGATAGAATTTCAAGAAAGGTATCTATGTTAATGATTAATTGAAACATTTATTCTTACATCAAAGACAAAGATTTATAGATGTGATGCAAATTTGCTCGCTTCAGGGCAAAAGTCAATTAACAGATGAAACAGGCATAAGCTGCCTTTGTGTGGCAGGTTTTACCTCTATTGTCCCTGCAACTTTTTTTTTTCTTTTTTTTTTTCTTTTCTTTTTTTTCTGAAACAGCTCAGAAAAGTTTGTGAAATAGTGTATACCCCAGGCAACTGATGGTCTTCTACTACTTCCTGGACTAGTGATTTGATCTTTCAGACTATGATGATAATAATGGTTAAAAAAATAATAATAATAAATAAATCACATGAAAATAACTTTTGCAAATTTAATATGATTATATTACTACAGACCAATTATTTCAGGGAACTGTAGAACTGGACTATGTTACTGGGCAGAAACCAAGACTTCCTTGTGAGTGTTAAGAAACACTGATACGTGTTTAATTTACCATTAACAACTAATTTCTCTCTTAGCATTAAAGAGACAGATATAACGCTTTGATTTTAGGCTGCTGCCTATCATTGTCAAAAACAAAAACAAAAACAAAAACAAAAAACAGTGCATGCTTTCCTGTTTTTGTGTGAAAGGGAATCAGCTGAATAGTCTGGCTACCAGCTTGTACTGTGAAATATATTTAGAACTGCTAACACCATTTCTATGGGCAGAAGGACAAATGCATACCCATTAGATACAGTGACTGTTTACGTGGCCAATCTAAGAAGTCTCTACAGCGTTTCCTGAACATACATTCACCTGCCTCAGAAACTTGCATCATGGAAGACCATAGATGATGTCCATATCACCAAATATTGTTCTTCTACAAACACTGGATTTTGTCAGTAGGATTCCACAACCACTTTCTGTCTCCTGGCTGCTAAACATCAGCCACAATAGCTGTAGACCTTTTATGTATATCTATATGCCAAGCCAGATTGTTAACTTCCTCCCGCTTGTAAAACGGAATATTAGGATAGTTCCTTAACAAGTATATGTACTGGGTCAAAGTATTCATCTGTTGTCTATGGTTGTTTGGTCTTTTAAGACTTTATGGACCTAAATCATATGGCAGCTCCCTGATGTGGTAGCTAAAGAAACAGTTGGGTGTACAAGGCCATAGATGTCTTCTTTACTGTACCCTATTCCTTCCATATAATCCTTCAAATGACAGATTGTGTGGGCATCTAATACAGACATCTATCCACTGCACAGAAAGCATCTACTTTGAGATTATAGCTTTCCTTCAAGCAGGAGGAGGTATTTCTCTTCCTGTACCACTCACATCTGTCAAGTCACCCAGCAATGGATGCTACTAAGGAGATAGTCTCGGCCAGGAGAAATAAAGTATGGAGGCTACAAAATATTGAGAGGAAAGAAATACTGGGCAATTCTAAAAGACTCTTAGCTACTATGCAAATATGGTTTCTTTTCCTCTGGAATTATAGTGCTTGATAAAGCAGTTAGAGAAAAAGTATCACTTGGAAGTTACAGTTTGTCTCCACTTTGAAAAACAAAAAAAAAAAAAAAAAAAAAAAAAACACCCCAATAACAAACAATTTCTGAGAATGAAAATTGAGAATGAAATTAGCAAAAGTGCAAGTTACGAACTTTTAAAATAATGAGGTAATAAGCAAAAGGAGATAATGTTATTGATCATTTATTTTTCAGAATGGATTTTAGACAATATTAGTTTTATGAATTATAAGTAGTCATCATTGCTGAGTCCTAGGAGTCACAATCTGTACCCTCCTCTAATTTGTACTTTGGGATTTCCAAGGTGATAAATAGTTATTTTCTAATTATTTTGGATAATGACATTATTGCTTATCAGTGCAGTGACTTTCTAATACTTGTTTTAATGTTAAATAAAGCTTTTTCAAAATATTACGATTTATTTTTACATAGTGCAATCTATCTTAAAAGAGGTTTTATATATAAAAATCTTAAAGATATGCAAAATCAGTGAAGATAGTTAATTATAGAGTAGGTATGATCTGTTCTTGAGTATATTGTTATTATGATTTATGTGTTTCTATTTAGCTGTATGCTAGTAACAGACAAATCCTTCTCCTGTTACTTTAAGAAGAAATTGTGTCTTTATTCCATTGTTTAGTGGAAAGCTGCCAATATTCAAGTCCATCCTTTGTCAGGACTTATACGACTTACAAAGGAAGAATCTATTTAAAGATGCTCCCGTCACCTTGAGTTTATGGAAAATAGAATTATTTAGAATTATGGGAAATTTTCCAGTGACCTAGAAACCAGAGGCAATTGTGAAAGTTATTTCTTTTTATTTAAAAATTTATTTTCATCACTTTGTTATATGAACTTTGTCTTCTTAACCAAGTATAAATACAAGTCATCAAGGTTCATCCCCAACAGGCGATCTCTTTAAACTAGGCTATTTACTCTTAGTGTGAAAAAGTTTCCTGACAAACTAGAACTGCAAGCACTGTTATCTAATGTTTACAAGAAATCAGATTTTATATTTCAGAGTTTGAAACAAAGCAAGACAAATAATGCTCGGAAAATAACGAGAAAAACTTATGTAAATGTATGAGGTAGTTTTTCCACTTTAACTTAAGGTTTAGAGAAGACATTTGTTAGGCCTATGAGATGTCTCAGAATATTTTCTGGTAAATAATCTTTAAATCTTGGTCACCATACGCAGTTTGAAGAAATGTCTTTCTTTACACATTCAGGAAATTCTTCGTCTCCTAAGCATGTCTTTACCTTGAGAAGTCTTGAAATTTCCTTGAAAAAAAAACAACTTGCCAGATACTCCTACACGTTCATAAAATGGTCCACTAATAATATTAATTCCATATAGAAAATTCTTAAATACTACAGTGATAAGGATAACTGTCCTTAGTATGTATAGAATGGTAGAATGGTAGCCAGAATCTTTCAAATAGTCTTTGAGAAAAATAAATCTATGGCACCTTTTCCTTCCTGAGCTACTGTTTTTGTTTGTTTGTTTGTTTGTTTGTTTTTTTAACTATGAGGAAAAAAAATATGATGGAGTGAGAAAATAAAGCTAAGCACCAGTATATTAAAATTATCATTCAGTAATTACTTGGATCTCTTCTCACAACATTTAATAAAACAATATTTATACAAAGTAATAGCATTATCTATTAAGTATACTTACAATTTAGTTGTCAAGAGGCATAAGTCATTCTGAAGTATCTGAGTTTATAAATTATATGAGAATTTATAAATTAAACTTTTCAGAAACACTCACTGCAGTGCAATAACAGGTTTCTAATTCCTCCTGTGCTCACAGTATCTTGGCGACTACACAGAAAAGAAGAAATAATTGCATTCTTGTACAATATGAAATAGTGCCAAAACTCTTCTGCTTCATGAGTCATTGATCTCATCAATAGATTTAGACTGCCCAGAGGGGCACATCCCATTCACCATTTAAGAAAATGTTACTTATAAATTGGTTGTTGGGTTGGTAAAACTTCCTATTCTATCTCTTGCTAGGAAGGTCTTAGAAGGAGCAGTAATAATATTTGACTATAACTCTATGTCTGTATTCTGCTTTTCTGATAAAGCAAAAACTGCATTTATTTATTTTTTTTTCCCTCTCAAGATCATTTTCCTTTCTTTGATAAAAAAGTTTGATTATGAAGCTGCAGACATAGGCTAAACTGTGAACCTGAAACTTTCGCACTTCTATATCACTTTGATGGAATTCATTAGAATTCCTTTATCACTGTTGCTCTTCTGTCTTTCTTTCACATTTCTATTTTAAGAGATAGAAGTAGAGTTGTAACGTGTCTTCAGAAGTTAAATAAAGTGTCTGTCATGTAAGCAAAATTTTCTTCAAAGGATGCAGAATTCTTAGAAATTTGTTTTCCTTTCCAGAAAAAGAGAGTAGATTTGGGTATTGCTTCAGTCAAGCCTCTTTGGTTCTCTATCTAGCAGTTTTCACATTCATAAAAGGTATTAACAAAAATTTATAGATGCCTTTGTGATCTGGAGGTAGAAAGTTTTATATAAATATATTCATTGTTTAAATGTTGAAACATAGTCATATTTAATATTATTCTGCTATTGTATTATCCATTAAATAGGTTTCTAGATATCAATATCAGGTTTTCATTTGATAACATGTTAACTGTGGTCCTAGAGCTCTAGGTAAAGAAGAGTATTATACTGGGAGGACAGCCAGGCCCAGAGAGTGGTGGTAAATGGAGTTAAAGCCAGCTGGTGACCGGTCACGAGTGGTGTTCCCCAGGGGTCAGTGTTGGGGCCCATCCTCTTTATTATCTTTACTGATGATTTGAATGAGGGAATTGAGTGCACCCTCAGTAAGTTTGCAGACGACACCAAGTTGTGGGGAAGTATCAGTCTGCCAGAGGGCAGGAAGGCCCTGCACAGGGACTTGGACAGTCACCGTCCCTGAGGGTGTTTAAGGAAAGGTGGGACGTGGTGTTTAGGGATGTGGTTTAGTGGGTGATATTGGTGGTAGGGGGATGGTTGGACCAGATGATCTTGAAGGTCTTTTTCAACCCTAATGATTCTATGATTCTGTGATATGTTCTGACGCTCTCCTAGTTGTTCCTATCAAGGAGAGAAATATAAGTACTGCCTGCTATTACTATTAGTACTATGCTCCAAGGGCACACTAGTGTCTCACGTTCAACTTGGTGTTCACCAGGACCCAAATCCTTTTCTGCAAAGCTTCTTTCCAGATAGTCACCCCCTAGTATGTATTGATGTTGAATAGCTAGCAGCCAAGACAAATGGAGACACTTAAGACCGAAGATAAAGCAGAAACTGGACCAATGGACTGTCAGTGTTGTGTTGATGTTCTAGAAAACAGCTTTAATTGGATTTAGTCAAGCAGGATATGACAGAGGCAAATCATACATTGCCAGGATTTTGTAAATATTTGTTGTATAAAGGTTAGGCTACTAAAAACATGCAATTTTGGTAAAGACTGTATTGTTTGGTTATATTTTAATTTGAATAACTTTGTGTGAATATGATAAAGGAAATTTTCAGAAGATTTTGAAAAGAATTCAAAATACAGTTCTTGTTGGCTTTTAGTACTTAGTATTATTATTTCATTTTCCATTTCCTACTTTTTATGACACAGTATTTTTAATTATCATCAAACTCATGATTTGAAATAAAATTATCAAGCTATACCTTACGTATTACAAGATATGATGGCTTATGCTTCAATATGCAGTTACTGTTCTCTGTTACTGCAGGAGAGAGGTCCAACAAAAGAAACCAATCCAAGACACTTCCAGCAGAGCTTAGACTAAGAAGACCAGCAGGTTCATTGGGAGGAAGCCAGCAAATCTTTACAGAACTGAAGATTTTTTCAGTTCTAACAAAATCAGCAACTCTGTCCTGATATTACTGTTATTTAGTTCTTGGGTTTACTGACAATTAACAGTGTCCATGTTAAAGAATAATAGAAATTGTTTTACTGCTTCTATTTCTGTGCTGATGAAAGAAGAAAATGTATATTCCTTCATGTAAATTTTACAAATTATCAAAAGGTCAAATGGTCAATAATATTATAAGGTTGCTGTTAATAATTAGCAACACTAAAATTGTTTCTTACTTCTGCTGTTAGCTCGTTCTCAGAAAAATATAATTCAATATAATTAACATTGAAAAATTATCTCTCACTCATTTTGTATAAGCTGTTTAACTCCTGAGTTTCATATTCAAAGCCAAACTTCATTTACATTTGTATGTTGGGGCATAATTTGATTTACCATTTCTCCTGCTTTCCACAAAATGTGCTAATGACATGTATAAAATTGATGAACACATACGCAAAAAGCCAAAGAACAGATCTGAAGAATCCTGCTCGGCTGAAGTAAGCAGGGCATATCTATCTCTCTTAGAAAAAATGTCATTTCCCATATGAGCTGTGCTAATGTAGTACTTGTCATCCTAAGCTTCTTTTTGCTGTACAGTTGGTCAGCCTATTGCATCTATAAACTTCCTGTATAACCATCAAAAGACCAGCCTATGTCATGGCATTTTCAGAGCTCTCATCATCCAATCAAGCTAAAAATACTAAAAAAAACAGTTTTTCTTGAAATGTTACAACGCCCCTGCTTCTGCCCCAGATGGAGATGAAACTAAAGTGTGATTTCAAAAATGGCAAAGAAAATGTGTGACAGACAGAAATGACAAGGCTTTGTCTACAGCTGGTGATACAATAATGTGAAATGCCTTCCCATTGTCCCTAAGCAATATGTCTAGGGCAAGCTATACTATATAACTTGAACATGTTCATTGAGCTCAATTAGACCCTAACTAGAGAAGACTCATATCATCTGCACTTGTTGTAGTCTCTCAATCTGTGAGACAACTGCATGCATGCATGATTATATATATTTTTTCCTATGATTCTGACATCTGTGAATCGAGGAAGCTACATGTATCTGTATAAAAATTTTTCAGTCATCCAGACTGCAATTGTACTACTCCAGGCAAGTGTTACCTTTTCCACTTTTTTCAGTTGAGAACATGAAGATATCCTAATAAAGTCCTAGATTTATGGAAGTAAACTTCTTCAATAGATGCAAGTTGTGACAATGCTAAAGTTAATAACTAAGGGATTTTTAATGTCACACTTATTGCAGTTCTTTAAAAATATAAGAATTTGTAAATTGAAAGAAGTTGTTATACAACATTTAGTCTATGATTTCATGCAAGTAAAGTGCATGAAGATGTATACGTTTGTAGTTGTTTATTACACGTCAACAGATCATGTCAACTCTAGCCAAAATAAAAGAGATCAGCTCCTTCTGATGATATTTTTATAACAATTATAACAATTTTTCCACTCTTATTTCTCAGTAACTTCTAAAATTTTGATTTATACAGAGGAACGAACATCAACACAGTTATAATGCAATTAATAATAGTAAGCATTTGCTGTGAAGTTATTTTCTTACCCTTTGTAGTGTGTTGACCATTAATTGTGGTGTCATTTTCTTTTGGTTATAGTAAAATAAAATAAGAATCATTCTCCAAAAGTAATTCAGATCACTCTATTATGAAATATACAAGATGACAAACAGAAATGACTACTTGTACTGAGAAACAGGCAAAGGGTATAAGTGAATAGTGGTTTTAGCCAGTTTATCTTGTGGGCCCACATATACAGACGCATTAAGCTTTTAATTCCTGAGTCCTACACATTGAACAGCGTGACAATAACTATAAAGTGTGTGCTTCTCCTTCTTATGTAGTTATGCAATAAATTATTAAGGAATTATTGAATGGCAGCTTGATCTATGCAATAAACAAATTGCATATATTTAATGAATAAATAATTACTGATCGTAAAGTCAGACAAGACATCTAGAAAACATTTCTTGGTGTTGCTTTGCCAGACAACTCAGAAAATTATTCTATTCCAGGGAACAGTTTTATGCAGTTGTCACAGTTCTGAAAGAGACAAAAGGTTTTTATAAATATGTCGAAAGATGCCATCTATCTGTAAATACAGTGATATGGAAATGCCTACAAAGTCCGTTAGTTCTTCAACTTAATGAATGCCTTTCACTTTACCCTCAGAAGAAAAATAAATAAATCTGGCTTGTAAAAATTTTCTTAGCTGTCAGCACAGTCAGCTAATTTCCTCCTAGTCATTTCCATCTTTCAGTGTTGAACTTGGCTTCAGGCTGCTACCTGAAGCCCCCTAAACAAATGAAAGGTATCAAACCAATTAGTTTTTGCTGTAATTCTAGGCATTTATATATACATACACCTTATCTATCCAGCAGCCAAAACAAAATACTTCTTTTAGAATATCATGGGAAAGGATGTAATGTTATATTAATCTAATTCTTAGTGCTGATTTATGTAGATAATTTGACTTTAAATTTTCTGTATGTAACTTTATTTAGGGATAAAATGAAAGGACTGAAAAATACTATTTTTCCCATTTTAGTTTTTTTTTTTTTTCTATTTTAATTTACAATTGCATTTTAATTTACATTGCTATTTTAATTTACAAAAGCATTACTGTTGATAATTTTTACCCGGGAGCACACTAGATAGTGTCTTTAATAATGATATTGGATACAAATGTTTTTGGAAATCATCCCTTGCATGCTATGAATGACATGATCAAAATAAGATGTAGGATATCAGGCATGGTTGTGGATGAATACAGATTGTTTAGAAAGGATAAGCAGGGAAGAAGAGAAGGTGTTTATGTTATATGTAAGTAACTTTTTGACTATGCTGAGCTCCAGCATACAGCCAAAAAGACATGGCTGTCAAAACTCTGGAAAGAACACTGGTGTTGTGGTGGTGATAGTTTGTTACCAACCACCTTGTCAACAGGATGCAGAAGATGAGGGCTGGCAGCCAGAGAAGTAGTAATGAGTAAAAACAGTAAGTCTGAAACGCTTGATGCCTTTTTGCCTCACATTTCCTGAACAAAATGTTCTTGCAGATTCCCGTGAGAAAAGTAGCTAATAGTAGGGACTACAACAGTTTAGATCTCTCAGAAAAGATGTATTCAAATCCAGGATGATGTTGGATGATGCTGGACCTGAGTGATATTTATGGTCCCACATGGAGAGAAATGGACTTGATGGACCATTCAGTGGATAAGGAATTGGCTTGGAAGTTGCATCCAGAGAGTGGTGGTCAATGGCTCTATATCCAGGTGGAGGCTGATGACAAGTGGTGTCACTCAGGGGTCTGTCCTGGGACCGCTGCTCTTTAACATCTTTACCAAATGACATAGACAGTGGGATTGAGTGCACCCTCAGAAAGTTTGCAGATGACACCAAGCTGAGTGGTGCAGTTGATAGAAGGAAGGGATGCTGTCCAAAGGGACCTGGACAAGCCTGACAATTTGGCTTATATGAACCTAATGAGGTTCAACAAGTCTAAGTGCAAGGTGCTGCACCTGGGTCGGGACAATCCCAGACATGAGTACAGGCTGGATGAAGAACTCATCAAGAGCAGCCCTACAGAGTTCTAGTGGACAAAACGCTTGACATGAGCCAGCAGTGCATGCTTGCAGACTAGAAGTCAAACTGCATCCTGGGCTGCATCAAAAGAGGAGTGGCCAGCAGGTCAAGGGATGTGATTGTGCCCTTCTACTTTGCCCTTGTGAGGACCCACTTGGAGTACTGCATCCAGGTCTGGGGTCCCTAGCACAAGGAAGATGTTGATCAGTTAGAACAGGTCCAGAGGAGCGCCATGAAGATGATCAGAGATCTGGAGCACCTCTCCTGTGAAGAAAGGTTGGGAGAGCTGGGACGGTTCAGACTAAAGAAGGGAAGACTTAGGGGGGAACCATATTGCAACTTTACTTAAAGGGGCTTATAAAAAAGATGGAGAACAGCTTTTTGCTCATTCAGATAATGACAGGACAAGGGGAAATGGTTTTAAACAAAAAGAGGGGAGATTTAGATTAGAGGTTAGGAGGAAATTCTTCACTCAGAGGGTGGTGAAGCACTGGAACAGTTTGCCCAGAGAAGCCCCATCCCAGAGGATGTTCAAGATGAGGTTGGACAAGGCCCTGGGCAACCTGATCTAGTGGGTGACATTCCTGCCCATGGCAGGAGGGTTGGAACTAGATGATCTTTTTAGCAAGGACCTCGCGTGGATCGGCTGCAACGAGGGTTCCTGGCAGGGAGGTGGATAGAGCCAACCCCTAAAACCCCCCAACAACGCGGCACAGAGCCGTTTGGTCAGAGCCGCCGCCCCAGACCCCCTCCCCAAGCAGGCAGGCACTATGCTTGTGTCACCAAGAGCGCTGGCGTGCTGAGGGCAGAGCCAGGGGTGGCAGCAGCCACCCCCCCTGACGGTACAAAGGTGGCCCTTAGGGAGTGCCGTGACCCAGGACACGCAAACAGGACACGGCTGGCTTGCCAGTCAGCACAGTTCAGGCAGGGCGGTTCAAGCGGGACAGGGAGGAGCGTAGGGAGGATCCTCTCCTCCCTTTCCCACCTCCCTTTCTCTTTCTCTCCTCTCCTCTGGGAACTCTGCCTCTTGCAACTTATAATTCACCATGGTGGGCACCCGTTTTAGTGGCCGGGCCGAAGCAGCAACCCAAACTGAGGGGACACGACCTCCCTGGGCTCATGTGGGCACCCAGGTGGATCCTCTGAGGGGTGAAGTGGCAGTCCAGGCTGGGGACTGTGGGGAGCTCCGGAATCTGGAGGCGCCCCTGGGTCCTGAGGGAAGAGAGGGCTGTCATGGGTGCAGGTGTGCCCTGCTCAAGGAACTGCTTGTGCTGATGGCCGGGCTGCAGCAAGAAATCGGCAGCCTGAGGGGTCCTAGGAGTCTCTGAGGGAGACAGATGGGAGGTGTCTGGACAGTAGTTGGAACCCAGGCCCCGAGAAGCATGTCAAGGTCGAGGGAAGTACCAAGCATAGGGAGCGGGGCCAGAAGGGGCACTGCATCCAAACCAGTGCCACCAAAAAAGGCGGAGAGTCTTAGTGATCGGGGACTCTTTGCTGGGTGGCACCAAGGCTCCCGTTTGCTGCCTGGATAACCTCTCCAGAGAGTTGTGTTGTCTTCCTGGAGTGCCTGTCAGAGATGTTAGGAAGGCTCTGCCACAGCTCATTAAACCGGAGGACTACTATCTTATCGTCATTCAGGCTGGGTCCCAGGAAGCTGCAACAAGGAAAATGAGTAATATTAAAAAGGACTTTGCATCCCTGGGAAGGATGTTGAAGGGAGTTGCAGGTAGTGTTCTCCTCTGTGATGGGTGACTGGGACCCAGAAAGAAGGAGAGAACGGGTGTCAATTTTGACACTTGGAAGTATGAAATACATACAGAATTGGCACTAAGATTTGAACGCACAAAACAAACAACAACATTAACAACAAAAAGCAACAAGTAAATGAAAACAACCAATAAAGTAATTAATAAACTAGAAAAACCTCAAAGAAAGACATGGGGTCAAAATTATTTTTCAGCTAGCTGACAAGTATTTCAGGATCAAAGAATTACAGAATCACAGAATTGTAGGGGTTGGAAGGGACCTCGAAAGATCATCGGGTCCAACACCCCTGCCAAAGCAGGTTCCTTAGAGCAGGATCCTGGTAAAGGTAAATGTTAAATTTCATTTTAAGACACAATATGGCAAAGTTGGTCGGATAAAATTAATATCTCTGCTTTGCATATAAAACATACCTAGAGATACAAGTACAAATACAGGCTGGGTAGAGAATGGGTTGAAAGCAGCCCTGAGGAGAAGGACCTGGGAGGATTGGTTGATGAGAAGCTCACCGTGAGCTGGCAAGGTGTGCTTGCAGCCCAAAAATCCAACCATATCCTGGGCTGCATCAAATGAAGCGTGGCCAGCAGGTCAAGGGAGGTGATTCTTCCCCTTTTCTCTTTTGAGAACCAACCTGGAGTACTGCTGGGGGTCCCAGCAAAAGAAGTACATGGAAGTATTAGAATGAGTCCATAAGAGGGCACGAAGATGATCAGAGGGCTGGAGCACCTCTCCTATGAAGACAGGCTGAGGATGTTGGGGTTGCTCAGCCTGGAGTAGAGAAGGCTCCAGGGAGACCTTAGAGCAGCCTTCCAGTACCTAAAGAGGGCCTACAGGAAAGCTGGGGAGGGACCCTTTGTCAGGGAACATTGTGATAGGACAAGGCACAGTGGTTTTTAAATAAAAAAGGGAAGGTTTAGATTAGATGTTTGGAAGAAATTCTTTACTTGGAAAGTGGTGGGGCACAGGAACAGGTTGCCCAGAGATGTTGTGGATTCCCATTCTTGGAAGTGTTCAAGGCTAGGTTGGATAGGGCTTTGGGTAGCCTGGTCTGGTAGAAGGTGTCCCTGCTTATGTCAGAGGGGTTGGAATTAGATGATTTTAAGGTCCGTTCCAACTGAAACCATTCTATGATACTCCTACTGAAATTCACAAATGCAATCATACTCCATACCCATTAGTCTTGAATTATAATTGAAGCATTCAAGCACATGATTCAAATGTAAACTATTACTTACTGTAGTAGAAAAAAATGTAAATAGATTTGTACATGAATCATTAACTCATGTCAGAATTGGGCCTTGGGTTGTAAACAGAAGAGAAATAACTCTTTCAACTCTTAGCTTTATTGTAGGAAAAAAAAAATATATATAGAGAGAGAGATGGAATTATTTTATTTATTTTTATTTTTATTTTTTTTTTCTGGTGAGACTGACACTCAGTAATGTGCTTTAATTTCATCGTTAGTTTGTATGATGACTATTATCAATAGTCCCATAACACCTATGAATTGTTCCAGATATTCTATAAATACACACTAAGGACTCAAATTAGGTTACCTTATTACCACTTTGGAATGCTTAGTCAGAGAAATATCACAATGGATTAAATGTCCTTGTTACAGCTATAGTAGAATTTATTTCTGTATGGAGGTATTTGTTACAAAGGGAGGAGAATAGTACGCACTTAAGCATTTGAAATGCACATGGCAGGAAATGAGAAGACAAAAAGTATCAATGGAAACTGAACTCTTCTTGCTTCCCTGAAATGATACCCAGCGCACCTAAGTAAGTATGGATGGAAAATTAGTACTTTCTGACAGTTTCTGATGGGATTATGTGTCATCTCATGCGAATAAGGTATATAAACATGATGAAGCTCAGTGATATCCATCGGGAGATATGAGACAGAAATGTTCCTTTGAAATAGTAAATCATTTTGTTGATGTTTTTAATATGAGAATTTAGGGTCTCACCCAAGGCAATAACATTTTCAGTAAGAATTACCCGCGCAACACCCAGAGTTGGCAAATATATATCTAATGCTTCAAGCAAACATACTTACATGTTACATAATGCTCTTTGTTAGTAGTTCTAAAATCACTTTATAGAGGAGGTCAGTATTGTCTTCATTTACAGAGAGGGCTGATTTATTTTTTCAGATTATATAACTTCATTCTGCTTGTGTGTCAAGGCAGTGGCAGAACTGAAAAGGAAACCTTAAACCTCCTCTCTTTACGGTGCAATATCATGACAGCTTTACAATGAATAAAGATACTTTTTCTGAGGTTATAAAAATCTCTGTTCTGTTAAATGTGTGGACTATCTTCACATCTTAAAAATAAAATTCAGTTAGAATAGACATCAAAAAATCTGTGTATGTAAATTTGATATCTTTCTAACTCATTTCCTTCAAAATTTGATTTATTTTGGGAAACCTCATGAGATTATCCCTTTAGTCAGTTGAGTTTAGGTGTCCTGGCTGTATCCCCTGCCAAATTCTTGTACACTCCCAGTGTCCTCACTGGGGGCAGCATGAGAAACAGAAAAGGCCTTGATGTTGTATAAGCCCTGCTCAGCAATAGGTATGTTATCAACACTGTTTTTCATCACAAGTCCAAAACATAACACCATATGAGCTACTATGGAGAAAATTAACTCTATTCCAGACAAAACCAGTACAGGGATTAACTGGATTGTACAAAATGACAGATACTTTAAAAATAAATCCTTCTGGGAAGAAAAACCTTGGTCTTCTAAAAATTAATACCTCCAATAGTCTTCAGACTACTCCAGTTGAATAGTTTTCTTTACTATCTTAAGAACAAATAGTAATGCTATAAATGTATGTTGCCATCTGTTTCTTGCATAATAAATGTAATAATAAAACAGTATCATTTAGTCACTGTACACATACATACACACCCATACACACACTTGCTCTCTCTGGGTTTTCATACCTTCTGAAACACAGAAGGCAATAAAGTTCACTACTGTGCTTGACACCTATTTTAAAGAATGATGAACTATTTTAAAATGCATCACTTTGCTTATAGTCCTGCATCTTTGCAAATGAATTGGAAAGCGAACATTTCCAGTGTTTCTCTGAATTCTAGACTTTCTGTATTCATCTATTTTACCTAAAAACAGAGTATCTATATTTCTTTTTTTCTTTTTTTTAACATAAGATTTAAATTATTATTATTATCATCATTATTTCACCTTCAACATTGTATTTTCATTACAATGTTTAGTATAGCCAAATATTTTTCCATTCAATTTTCTGAGAGAGTTTCCATCTTGTAAATAACATTTTTTTTATTCAGCTTATTAGCTAAAAGGCCAAATTAACACTTTGAGGAAATAAATGTACATCACGTGTCTTTCTCTGTGACAGAAAGATAATGTGAAAAAACACTTTTTTTTTTTTTCCAAATGTATTATTTTAAATTGAAAACAGTTGTATCTCACTATAGTGGCAGACATCTTCAATTGGGTCATATGATATGATCCCTTGGTGCAAGCAGTCTGTGCATGTACTATTTTTTCCTAAAGACTCTGTATTATTGCCCCTTTGTTGCTAGTAGACCTGCATGTGTCCTGGCACCAATTTTCTGTGCAGTGTCCATTCTGATGAAACATCAGGACATCATACCTCTGCCAGTTTTGTACTGGATGAATTAATTTCACAGATGTGCAGTGTAGTCTTTTCAAAGAAATAATTTTGCTTTGGAAGCTGCTTCTCTGAATTATATCGGGATAAGAGGAAAGGACTGATTTAGAGTCTAGTCTCTTTGTGACTCTTAGTAAATGCAGAAGGGCTATACTCAGTTGTGTTCCATCAACATGAGCTACTCCCTTCTGCATTCAGTCTCCTTTCATTATACCATGGTATATGAGACACATAAGGAACATGGAGGAATTCTGTGATTTTTTAGTCCTTGAACTTCCCAGCTATGAACCACGGAAGTTCTATGTTGTTTCAGGTTTCACAAAGTAATGTCCTGCCATTCCTGCACTGAACTCTGCATAGTTTAAAGAGTGAGCTCACTAATTCAGTTGTATCACTTCTGTTAATAAAAATGAATGGTTTTATAACACATTTTCTTACAATGATTTTGGGCAAAGGATTGATTTATTTAGACTCCTTGGACTAGACATTACATTCAATTTTAGTTCTATGTAGGAGAACATATTTGAAAAAAAAATACTCCTTGTTCTGTCTCCTTTCAAGAATAGAAGAGCAACTAATATAGTAGTTACTAATTCCTATATACCTAGAGTATGCCTGGCAAGGCTCAGACACGAAACAATCATAATATGCTCAGTATGTCTTACTGCTTTTTTGAAAGTCATTTATGAATAATCAAACAAAACCAACAATAAGAAAAAAGGCCCCAAACAAGCCATAAAGAGTCACAAGGCAAAGAAGTTTTTTTTAGATATGCCCACCTCAACTCCTATTAAACATTTTTTTCCCCTTCACACAGCTTTTGCACTTTCTTTTTATTTCACTGCATGCCACATACAGAAATATACATGCACAGAGATCTAAGCAAGAGGAAGGAGAATGGTCTTGGCTGGTTTTATGAAATGTATAGCTAGAATGATCATAGATTCATGCTCGAGTTTGTTTCCAGAATCAAAAAAGCTGCAATGCTTGATACAGAATCCTCTGCAACCTGTCCAGAAATGTGAGGAAAGGACGAATCTGTGGGCAAAGTGGTATCAAGACCTTCCAGGTTCCAGAGGTCCAAAACCATATTTTGAAACTCACAGAATTGTGCTGTCACTCTCTGAACATTACACAAGGAAATGCACAGGAAAAATGTACTAAACTAGTTATACCTCTTGACTAGTGTTAAACTCTGTCATGGCTTCAAAGAATTATACTTAGTGCAATTATTGCACTAATTGTATCACATTGTCAAAGGATTTGACTGTTATAAGATCATATTTAAAGGAAAATAAAAAAATGGCTAATTACAAAGAGAAAAACAGTTTTAGAAATCAAATATAAATTTACATATCTGAGAGATTTTCAAACACTTTATGTATTTTATAGTCAAAGAGAGTGAAAAAAAGTGGTTTTGTAACTAAATTTTCTATGGCACCCTGATCTTTCCCCTAAAAAAAAAAGAGTAAAACATTTGCAAAGGCTTTCCTTATACACTTATTTTCAGAAATGTTGTCTTGTTATTGTATATCCTTCCTTGACTCTATCTAAGGTACAGAGGAAGAGGTTGTCATGTCCACAGCTTCTGTCTGCAAAGATTATACACATTAGACTTTGACTCACATATAGAAAGAATTAATTTGGGACAGCTGAACCTATTTTCATTCCTGCTGTCTGCCTTTCTTTCTCCTGCCAGGCACATTAATGTAAAGTATATTAAAGTTAGTGCTGGTTTATGTTAGCATAGCAGTCTGTAAACTATGATGTTTCATCTACATCCATATCGCTCACATCCTGCTCAGGCTTCCTGCTGTGGAAGTGTAAATTTATGGGATGGAGAACTGTGGAGTGAGATGGAGAACTGGGGATGGTAGCCACTGTAGCTAGACAAAATCTAGCCAATACTGTAAATGAGACAGCATTTGTAGCTAGAACAGAACATCTCCTAAACTTCATTGTAATTGGCATGTTCTCTTTTGAAAACACAGTTGATGTCTGGTTTTGGAAAACACAGTTATGTCTGAGTTTTTTCCCTGGACATAACAGGGATCGCTATATTCAGTAATATTGCAGTGCATAAATTGTTTTATATTGTTGAACTTCAGTGCATACAAGTTTAGCTAGAGCCACTGACTTGTTCATGCTATGTTTTTCTTTTTCTTTTGTTAATGCTTGAATTTCATTTGAGCTCCCTTCCAGGCACCCAGTAGAGATATAAACCTAGGAAAAGCAAAACTTCGTAGATTGTTAATAGAAAGTCATTAAAAAATGAAATAAGAATGATGAATGAGTAACCACTGATATAATGAAAACAAGTCAGTGTAAAGAGAATGGTGCATGAAATATACTTGCCAAAACTGATGTGTCACTATTTTTTTGAGTGAGAAAACAATATAGAGATCTGGAGATACAAGCATATTTTAAAGGAAATTAACATTAAAACAAAATGAACTTTTTTTTTTTTGTCAAATCTAAAGTAAAATGATCTAAAGAAACATGTTCTATGAGTGACACACATCTCTACTGACAGCATGAGAAAATATAGGCACATATGTAAATACTGATCTGTTACTTCTAGGAGGTACTGATCTGTTCTTCTAGTATTGAAGTACCCCACTATAAGACTGTTAGAATACATGTGACATCTGTATGTCATGGTAAATTAATAATTATTAGTAAGAAGGACAAATTTCAATTCTTATGTTAGTAATGATAGTGTTTGTATATGAGATTTGAACAGCATAAATACAAGTAATTAAAACAAAAGAGAAGAGATGTTTTGTTAAATCTCCTGACAAGATTCTCATCTCTGTATAGATTGTCACGTTGATTAATACATTTATTTCAAAGCTATGTGACAAAGTTGACATGTATGAAGTTGATTGGTATTACACAGAAAATATAGTCTGAACACATACAGATCCTCTTCAGGACAGATTGGTGTGTTTAGTCCCTGATAGTGTAGGTTAGCCCCACTCTGAATACTTCATTTCAAACTTTAATGCAATATGAAAGCACTAAATGGATTTTATAGAGTAAGTCCTTGATCATATATCCTGCTGAAGAGAGTCAGCATGTCTGCTGAAGGGATTTCTTGCTCCAGTCAGCCTGCAACTGCACATCTCCATGCCTCATAAGATACTAGTTTTCACTTAGATCTGCAAGGCAACTGCTTGAATGGATATCCTTTGACCTATTTCAGTCAAAAATTGCCAATTTAGTCTAACGAGCCCAGTTTTGCTAACACTATTCATTTTGACAGAAACAAATAAGGGAGCATTTGCAGATCAGCCTAGCAGATAGATTGGAGGGGACAAAAACCTCCCAATGGACACAGTGACAAGCAGCTGGCATGGTGAAAGCTTTCAATGACACAGAAGCAGTGGGAAGAGGATATGTGATCAAGCTCCAAGTGTAAGAAAGGTAATGTAACAAACCAGACAAAACAAAATTTGCTGCATCCTTTCTGGGAAAGAGACTACCTTCATCCACTGTCAGGTAAAAGATACTATGCAAAAGTGAAGTTGGCCAGTATAAGCTGGGAGTTTAGGATTTTAGTTAAGTAACAACAGATTTATAAGTCTTGAAAGCTAGAAGACATCATAAATGTCATTGAGCCTGAATTCCTGTAGACAATATATCTTTTAACAGTCAGTAATTGAGGGAAACAACACTGCAAAATTCACATAGCATTTGAAAAGCGGACTTGCATACTGTTGAAAATGCTCATTTGATTTTATTAGGAGTCTGGGACACACACAAATGAAAAAGTTACTGTTTTAATTGTCTCTTTTTAATAAAGACTTACTATAGCAAGGTTAGATGTGTTCTGAATTTACATTTTCTTAAAAAAAAAGTTTCTGCAGAAAGTCTAAAACATGCAAATATTTGCACTGTTCTGTTCATACATAAAAAGGAGTTTTCAACTGCACTGTTGATGTTTCATCATTGAAATACAGAGGTTAAACCTGAATATTAACCTGCTTAATTGTGCATATTTTAGCTCTTATACCACATAGGATACTGTATGCAAAGTATCCTGCTGTTCAAAGACCTCCATAACACTATGCACAATAAGGAAGGTTAATGACTCTAGAATTTCCTGGCATTTACCAGACTAAAACAGACCTTTAAAGCAGTGTTCATGCAGGTTTTGTTGTGTGAAAGATAATGTTGTGGGAATTAGGCCTGAGCAAAAGTATTAACATTTCTCAGCCTTGTGGAAGTGCCAGGAAAGTGGGATGATGGCAAAAATAGGCAGGGTGTTACTTTCTGCAGCAAGCCCACAAGCATTGGTATGCTGACCTCTCCTGGTGTTGAACACTGAGGCCCTGATTCTCACCGTGGGCTAAACCTCTGGATCTGAATAACTGTCCTGGAAAATCTCAGTTGTTCCACTTCACTTTGTCACAGCTTGACTGTTCAAAGCAGCACAGAAAATAAGCGGCCAATCATCAGCTTCAAGCTTTTGATAAAGACTGTTTTTTTTTGTTGTTGTTGTTTTGTTTTTTGGCATCCAATGTAAATCTGACTTTAGCAAAACAAATTTAACAAGTGGAAAAGTGTGGAATAGCCTAGCTACTCTTTTCAGTTCCTGAAGTTAGCATAGAGGCCTAGACGTATGCAAGCTGTTCCATCTGAAGCATATGGCTTGGTGTGCTGCTTTTACATATCCAGCATATTTTGCATTTTTTACGACATGACATATGGGTTGTGTTTCAGATTTTTAAAGTCTTGTAGTTCTAAGGAAATCTTTGCCTCTCCTGTGACACCCAGATGGGGGATGGGAGCCTGGGTAAGCCAGACAAATCAGAAATTCTTATGGCACCATGGAAAAAAAAAGAAAAAAAGACTGTTGTACCACCATTAAGTAATTAACAGGCACTGTCCTGGACTATTAATGTAACCAAAGGTTGAATGTCAAACCCTGTCGTGTGGTTTGCCCCTGCAAGTATTGTTTATCCTTTGCTTTCCTCCATATAAATGGTGCCTCATAGCTAAGCTGAAATGGTCTCCAGGTGACTGAAAAGCAGCTCTCTTTTTTACAGCTAACACAAATAACCTGAGTCTGAGCTCATAAATATTGCCAGCTACTGCTGTGACAGCAGATATCTAAGCCAGTCTGCCTTCCCATGGGTTTTCACAATGTTCCCAGAATAATACTGATCTTTACAGCCTGTACACTATGAATCTAAATAGAAAGGGAAGAAAAATAATGAATTCAGCAAATGCTGATGTTATTCTAATGAAACCACATATGAAAACATAATGGATCACTTTTGGCATTGCCACAACTTTATGCAAAATGTTGTGGTAACCAAGCTTTACTGTAGCCTGACTACTCTCTGCACAGTGAATGTAAAATGCTCGGGTTTCAATGTTTAACCAAATAATTTCCCCTTCTCTAAAACTAGAATTCAACACATAAAACCAATTTAATACCATCATAGTCAAGTCAAACATCTAAAAGGAACTTCTGTAAGGCAGCTTGAAAGATTTGCAGATGGTTCAGACTAAGAAGGTAAAAATGCCTTTCAAAGCTGAGTTAACATGTTTTGGTACGAAGGACAATGTCCATTTGAAATCAGCCAAATTGAAGTCAACTCTGAGAAGCATGAATGGAGCTAGTGGGACATTTCTGCTTCTGCCTGGAAAAAAATAGTTTTAAATATGATAATAGGAGCATTATCAAATTAGTATATAGATTTATATGAAAAACTTTGAGCTCCGGTGAAGATCAGTAGCACATATTTCAAGGTTTAAGTGAGGGTCATTTTGTAACTTTATTGTAAAGATCTTTTTATGTATCTCAGTATTAGTGTCTGTGGTCAAGAAGATTTGATTAGCTGCACAATGGAAAACAGCTAAGAAATTATTGCCAAAATCTTATATATCATGATATTACATGAAAAAAATGTGCTTTTCATCTTTTTAACCAGCTTATTTCACAATAAGTACCACAGAGAACTTGAACCCTTTTCCAGGCTTTGATTGATCAAAGGAAGGCTACTTAACCATTCAGTTAAAGCAATTGAGGGTTCAAAGTGCCTAGTAGTAAAGACTTGTACTAGAGTTATGCAAGAGTCATGCTTGAAAGGTACATCTGTTACTGCGCTACATTATGGTGAAGGGTATATACTGCCCATCTGCAAGTCTTCATATATAAACATAAAAGGGCTTGGCCCCCAATCAGTATCACTTAAAAGATCATGCCCCGTTAGAAGTTAGGCTGGATTTTAGAATACTGAAGAACTCAAAGACTGTGATGGACAAGGTAAGGAGTTAGGTTCTTCCTCTCCAAGGGCATGTGTTCAGTCTTACTTTACCTGCATGGTCCTGCTTCTCATTCTCAGCACTCATTCTATGGACTCATAATGCAAGTAAATATATTCTCCCTGAACATTATAAAGACATATAGTGCCAGAAAAGAGGGGATTCAGTAATTTTTACTTTTACAATACAGTAGCCTGCAGCATAAAAGCCCCTCAGGAATCCTTACAAACTGAATCCTTACAGTAACACCTAACTTATTGTGCTTCAGCACATCACATGATAGTATGAGAAAGTGTAAAAGAATGATACAAAAAACTGAAAAATAAGGTTGTAGCCCTTATAAAAAGAAAACCATTGAATCTTCTGTTACTTTTAAGCTTTACCACTCATTTGAAAGGTTGCCCTTCCAGCAACAGAAATCCCCAGAGCTTTGGCTGAGATTTTACTCAAGAACAGATTTGATGTTTCTTATCAACAATTGTGAAATTGTGAAAATTTGACTCTTTGCAGATATAAAAACTAGAGAAGTGATAATGTGTTATAAGCTGTGTGACAGAGCCATCAAGATGTTGGAGAAGCTCTCTAAAACCTGGCAGACATACCAGCTCACCCTTGCCCTCTTCTTATTAATGATTCCTAAGACTCTGTTTAGGGCCGTTTTCAAAGACAAGTTCTGGGATATATTTACTCCTAGATTCTTATGTAAATATTGTTAAATATATTAAAGTATGAAACATTCTTATTATATCATAGTTTTAAATGTAAGCACAAGAAAGATGTTGATCTATTAGAACTGGTCTGGGGGCAGGGGAGGGGACATACAAGATTGATCAGAGGGCTGGAGCACCTCTCCTATGAAGAAAGGTTGAGAGAGCTGGGACTGTTCAGCCTGGAGAAGGCTCCAGGGGGACCACGTGGCAGCTTTTCCATACTTAAAATGGACTTATAAAAAAGATGGAGAACAGCTTTTTGCTCATTCAGATAATGACAGGACAAGGGGAAATGGTTTTATACAAAAAGAGGGGAGATTTAGATTAGAGGTTAGGAGGAAATTCTTCACTCAGAGGGTGGTGAAGCACTGGAACAGTTTGCCCAGAGAAGCCCCATCCCAGAGGATGTTCAAGATGAGGTTGGACAAGGCCCTGGGCAACCTGATCTAGTGGGTGACATTCCTGCCCATGGCAGGAGGGTTGGAACTAGATGATCTTTAAGGTCCCTTCCAACCCAAATCATTTTATGATTCTATGATTTTTACTCATTTGTGACTCAGAAGAAAATGAGATCAGGAAGTATTTCTACCAGAATTTTCCCTACAAAGAGGGAAATCTGGAGGAGTTTTGGAGAGGAGGTTTGGACTTTTAAGGATACCTGAGAAAGGTAGAGAAAAATGATTGAAATAAGTTTAAGAAGTTAATGAAAATACTAGTTCTATTACATGCATCATTATAATAATATCTATCCCTCCTACACTCTAATAACAGTAATCTACAGATTTGAAAATTTATACAATAAGAGCTGCACTAAACATCTCACATGTTCAAGCTTGAATCTGGCAGATGATTCCTATATCTCCCAATCCATAAAGTTCTTTTTGTTCTTTCTGCTGTTATAGTTCAGCAGCTCAAATATGGGATGAGAGTTAGAACTATGAAATAGAGTTGGATAATTTACATCCGGTGAAGATATATAAAATTTGAGGGAAAATTGCATTTGAAGTTGGGCTGTAACTCTTAGTGAACCCAAGTTAAACTCAGCCAATGTTGGCCAGAAAACAAACAAAAATTGTGCAGACTTTTCTAAAATTGAAGGTTTCATGTCTACCAACATAAGATACTAAAATTTATTTTGACCTTTTCGCGTATGTCCAACTTTTGATTTTTAAATAACATTTCCTCAACAGAATGCAGGTAGCTAGAAAAAGGGAAAAGGAAAAGAAAATTTTCAGTTTTCAAGTTAAGTGCTCTGTAACTCGGCACAGGAAGGCAGCAGGAACAACTACAGACCCCTGGCTAAAATGCAGAGAGTAAATTTACTTTTGTTACCTTGCCAACCAGGGGATCCCTGAGGAAACACCCAGGCTGAGGCACACAAATAGGGACATGGGCACCACTAAGTTCAGTCCATACTAGAAGATCACTGACCTGCTGTTTACACCTATTTATCAAAGATTTGTGCAGGTGTAGTTTTTATCACTGCGCTGTGATTCTCACTGGGCTTTTTGATCTTCTCTGTACCAAAGCCAGAAGCTCTAGTGCATCCAATAGGGCACCTCCAAGTCTACCAAATACCTATGTTACCTATACACAGACGTGCTACTTGCCAAACACACAGAGAATAAACAGCAGTAGGTACAATTTATGTTTCCCTACATTACTATTCTCCAGATTTTACGCATTGCCAGATGCAAGGTCACTTGAACATATTTATAATCCTTCTCACCAATCTTCTGCTTTTAACCCATTCCTCCCAACAAGTACACATTAAGTTGATACAAAGTTTGTCAGTTTATCTTATTTTGTTGAACTTTCCATATCCTTATCCCAAAATTTCTGTTTCTGTGTAACAGTAATAGATTTTAATCTTTCCATTTTTTCCTTCAGCCAATGGCCTCAAGACTCTTTTACTGCAAGGTGTGATTTCCCATTTTGCCATTTCCTCTCTGGGTTTCTCTGGGAAAATCACTTTCCTTACATAGAGGCACTGTGGTATTTAGAAAAAGAAACAATACTACATGCCTATTTCACAGTGTTGTTAAGTTTTAAACAAGGTTTTCAAACCAGTCTGTGTTTCCTCAGGGTTTTTCATTGAAGGATAATAAAGAATTATTTTGTCAGTGGAACAGATAGTTTCTCTGCAAGATATATTCACTCATTGACTTAAGATAAAACAGTGGTAACTACCGGTTGGGTTGCAAAAGCAATCAATTGCTGTGTGAGTTCTGAGGTCAGCCTCTGCCAGACTCAGCCTCAATGTTTTTGTTGACTTCTAAAGATTAGTCAAGTGTTATTCATGCCATAGGAGAAGATTGACAAAAACTGTATCTTGCAAGCCAAGAGGCAGAAAAACAAAAATTAATTGTGGGACAGGTGTTTTTTGTTACAGTAGGGCTGACATTTTAATTGTTATGAATGTAAGTAATTTCACTTCAGTGAGAACTCAATGAATATGGACATCAGTCATTTTTTGTTGAAACCATCTGGTGCAGACATAAAATAATGCTAGAAATAATGAAGAGGATAAGAAAATGTCATTTTTTTTCCTGTTAATCTTATATACTAATTTAAATTTAATTTAAGCCCAATTAACTTGCATTTAGAATAGATGTAAGTGTTAATGCTCATGAGTAATATACATTACTGTCTCTATCTCTTTTTGCTGAACCCCAAAATTCAGGAACAGTTTTTCATAACTGCTGGGAACCACATCTTTTACTAATATCAGTGCTATCTCCTGTTTGCCTTTTAGAAGTTGAAGTCAAGAAGAATGTGTTAAAGTTTCTAAGTGTATGAAAAAAGGCTTACACAGGTAAATATACTACCATTTGTATATCAGAATGAGCTGAAGGAAGTCCTTTGAATGGAAAACGACAAAGAAATTACATATGAGCAGTTTGACAGAGTACAAACCAGTATATGAAAAAGAATAATACTAGAAAATTAATAAACTCTTCTATACAAATAATTCTGACCTAGTTTTGTCCCCTAAATTATGTGTAAGGAAGGGTATGTTACTGATTGTGCAGGAAATATTGAAACTTTATGAAATTTAGCCTTGTTTATGGGGCTTATTTAAGAGGTTAAGTAAGTTACTTATTACTGTAGTAATACCTAGCACAGCTACAGCAGAGTGCTCAGCAGTCTGCTATTGTCACCACCTGGTCTCAAATCCAGGCCTTTCTCTCTCCTGTCCCAGTTAATTTTTAGGACAAATTAGGACAACATTAACAAGAATAGATGAAAGCAGTTTCCAGAGAATATCTCTTGGCATAGTGGTTAAGAATCTCTATTCTTGAATCAAGCAGAATATAAATTTAAACCTTGATTGCTTACATATCAAAGGTTACTGTCATAACCATTGCTTCTGTTCTTTACCTAAAAAAGATACCAGACCTAAAAATCCTATTATTTCCCTCCATGAACAACCCCAGGAGCAGGGCATCTGTCTCAGACTTTGCTTCCTTGTTCTTTGGCAATTTCTTGCCACTCTGTACTGTCCATGGTTGGCAACTGGGCACTGAAAGCATGGGACAGCTGTTTTCAATTCCTCCTCTTGGCACCATAGTCTACATCTGTGCTCATAAATTAAACATTCCCAGGACCATTCTTGGCACTGAGGCCAGCTGGAATGGAGCATCCCACATCCATACTATTACGCTCTTTCCCCTTCCAACTAGGGTGACATCATCCAAGCTGTCCAATAGGAGCAGTCCTTGGCGTGTTGTAGCTCTCAACTGTGCATAACAATTGTCTGGGAGAGTCATATCTGACCCAAAGCCAGAACTGCGCTAGAGACTTTTTAACAGTGTAGATGATTATGTTCCAATGGTTGGTAACGTTCCCTGCATGACTGTAAAGTAGATATTATAGATACAGCTACATCATTCTTCACCAGAAAGAAATAGCAGTTGCAAGGAGTGTCTTCTTAGCCTTATGTAAATATGCTCAGATTTTCTACATTCCAGTACAGATTACACTGTAAATATGGCATTCCCAATATCCATTGAGTTTTTATCAAGTTGTTCATGAAAGAAGTTTCTATTAAAACAAGTCTGGTAAAGGGAAAAGCCATTGAAAACAAGGTCCTATTTGTGTATGCAAACTGGTATTCCATTAGTGGGCATCCTACAATTGTATATTTGCATATATTGAGCATCATTTTCCCTAAAGACTCCATTTTCAAGTCTACCAGCAAAATGTACACTTGTATTTTTGTAACTGTAACTTATATTACAATTGTATATCTGGATGTTTGTGACTCTGATGAGTTCATTGTTAGTGAAAATTACATACTTGAGACTTAGAAGTACTAAATGTTTGTGCATTTCACTCCCCTCAAGACTGAGAATTTCTAATGTTTCATTAGTTTCAGCTAGTTGTGCAATTTCACAGCTTGTGCACAAAAATGGAAAATATTAATTAGCAATTTCCTCATTGTTTGTTTGAGTAAAAGCATTACAGACTACTTGAAATCTGCTGCCAGGTTTCTCTGTATTTATTCTAATGTGCAGAGGAAAATTACTAATAGCGTTAGAAAGTATTGAAAAGATTAAATATAGATATATAGCCTTGGGGAGTGTAAATTCACATGTTTTTAATTGATTATGATATCTGGGGAAACATTCCTCAAAGAAAAATAATTTTAGAGCAGCATATTTTGACAAGCACATGTGCCAATTTAAAAATCTGTGATCAACTTAAAATAAGTTTTAAAGACAACAAAGAACTGTTTCTAACAGTATAAGGAACTAACACTGTCTTAAAAACATGTTTTTTCTAGAATTGATTCACACAACATATAGAAATCCCCTAAACCTTTCAACCTTTTTATACAATTCTGAGGGGCAAATTTTAATCTCAGTTACACTGGTGTGAATTGAATAATGCCTTTGAAGATAGCAGAGTTACCCCTAATATATACAAGCATAACTGAGAGCAGAATTGAACATACAAAGTCCTGGTCTGAAAGAAAAAAAAAAACAATTGGCTTCAAACTGGAAGCACTAAAGGACTGCTTGCTAGGCAGGCTAATCAATGGCACCTCAAGCACTGAGTGGAATTTTTAAATGTTCATTAATATTAGATAGCTTTTTCATTCTCTCTCCCTTTTGTATTTAGGAAGTTTATTCTCTAATTGGCACAAGTGGACTTCCATCCATTTTTGCATGATTACATTAATCTAGGTTACAGCACATAGAGAGGGAATAGTACAAATGAGCCAACTGTTGCTTGGCAAAGCTGCTAACTTATTTTGCCCTTCTTTCATAAAACAGACAAAAGAATTTCCTAGAATATATTCATTAACACACAGGGGCAGAAGTCATTTTTTATTTCTGAAGACATAAGGGCTTAAAAATAGGTGATGTGGTGCACCTATAATATCAGGAACTTTTGTTCTGGAGCTGGATATCTATGATCTTGCAAATGCTACTTTGCCATTTCATTTTAAGTCTTTCTTCTATCCCCTTTGTTGGCTTGTGCAAGTACTAGTTGACCTTCCCTTACCCTGTACTTGGGAAAAAGGAGGCTAACCTTTCAATCTCAGATTGCTTGTCTTAATACCTGACAATGTGTTGAAATCTGTTTGCAGTAAATAAATAAATAAATATATAATAAATATATTTATATATATTTATATATATATTTATATATATATAATATATATAAGCAAAGTCAGTGCCAATGAAGAAGAAGTGCCTCCTGAAGAACTGAAGTATAAATACAAAAATGTCCAAGTACTTGATTTATCCCTCTGTCTTGGATCTTGAAAGCTGAATGCTTGAGGTTTGTTTATTTGTTTATTTGTTTATTTGGGGGAGGGAGGTGGGAGACTGATCACAATGTTGCAAAAGCCAATCCCAATTTCTAGCAGCATCAAAAAAGAAATCTGATGCCCTCAGCAGTCTTTGCCTTATCTCTAGAGCTCTTGTAATGTATAAATTATTATTATTCCGTAATGATCTTGTCAGTTTTGGACATCTTAATATACTAAGCACAGAACTAAGCACTAAACATGTATATAATTTGCATACTTTGTAATAAACAGATGTGACCTTGTTCTGCTAGTTTGTTGCATGACATTTCCTAACCAGAATCCATATGTACAGCAGTGGTTTGTGAATGGCAGGGAATATTATGAGAAACTGGATACTCAGCTTCTGGATTCCAAACTAGATTGTCTAAATGGTTTGGGCCAGTGCAACTTGAGCAAAAGACCGTAAAAAACTTTCACCATATTCAAGGTCACGTAGCTGATTACTAGTAGAACTGGGAATAGTATTCATGCACTTGGGCCAAGAGTCAACTCAACTGCTAGGTTTCAGAGACTTTTTTAACACAAATAGAACAAAAGCTTTACTTATAATTTCCCTAGAAAGCAAATCAAGAGATTTGAGAACATAGCTAAAATGAAAAATCTAATCAGAAATCAAAATGTTTGCAAGTGATTGCACACTATTCATCTTGATGTAGTCAGTAGTCTTGTCAACTAGTCAATTTTATGTCTGTGTTTTTTTATCCATTGGGATCAAAGACAATTTAGTGAGATAAGTATGCAATAAAAGACATCTTGACCTTGCTCCTCAAAGCTGCATTTTTTAAGAAGTAATAATGTCTTTTCTGATTAATATATTCTTATAGTAAATAATACATAAATTACATTTAGAGTTACAAAAGAACAATCTCTGTGCTCATTTGAAATTCAGAAAACACACAGATTATGCTTTCAGGTGGCGAAAGCTCCAGGGTTCCCTGGATGTCTTTTGTGTTATACAGTCTTGTAGAGTGCTAAGGGCTGGCAGATGCTTATCAAACATTCATGTAAACACTACTATCAAAGCTGCGTTTTTTGATACTGGCTCCACGCAAGAGGGTCAGCATGGAACACGAGAGAAGGCCAAAGGTAGAAATGTCATGCCACCAGCCTTTGTAATATTAAAGGACTCACTGCTCTCTTCAGTAAACAATAAGAGTACCAGTGAAAAAAAATACAGAAATTAAAGACTAAGGATGGAATTCTTGAAAGTGCTTACACTTTTTTTTTCAGAACACGTCTGATTAAAACACAATTTCTCCCAAGCTACTTACATATTTTGTTTTCAAAATATCACAAAAAGTGTTTAAATAAATAAACAAATAAATAATAATAATAATAATAGTAAAACAAAACAAAACAAAACAAAAAACCTTTGGACTTCACTACCTGACTGTAGGCATTTGGATCAGACTTAATATTACTGCATGAATTTTTATTGACAACAATTCCTTTTTTGTTTGTTTGTTTGTTTATTTGTTTGTTTGTATGTCAAAAGGTAGGAGACGAAGAGTAAAGAGAGGGATAATTCTTAAGGCACTGAAACCACTTTCAAAGTTCATTTAAGTACTTTAGTGTTAGAAAGAAGAAAGGACTCATTCACTGCAGAAGTAAGCACTGCAATGTTCACTGTTCCTTAGCAGAAATGATAGTGCTGCTCTAGGCACAATATATCCTGTTAGTAAGATTAAGGAAAAACAACCTCTATTCTCACACGTGAACAGGCTGAGCTGTCTCTTGGTAAACCAGGAATTTGAAAGCATCTAGGAGAAATATTTGTCTTTAAACCCACAAGGCCCAGGATCCTATGCATCTTTCTGAGTTAAGGATTTATCAATTCCACACTTTTTGGGTGAGATGGGATGATATGTGACTGAAAAACTGTCCAGTGCATAGGAATGTCATTCAGAATGTTCTTATGACCCTAAGAGTATTCACATCTATTACTTACTAAATAAATATTTCAGTTCTCTGATACTCTCTTTAGAGTATCTTTGTAGTTAAAATTATTCTGAGTTTAACTGGCATCATATTACTAATTGGACTATGCGTTTAGTGAAAGTGAAAATAACTCGAAACAGGCACTTGAACTCTTTCTTTGACTTTAGTAACTTTTGGATAAAATTGTCATAAATTTCTGAGAATGTGTGTAAGCAGAGATGGATGGAGCTCAGAAACAGGCCTTAGGATGGAAATAACATGGAGAGAACAAAGACAATCACTGCAGATTAATTTTATCCTTTTCCTTTCTTTCTTTTCTATAAACTGTACAATCCCACAAAACATCTAAATATTTATGAAGATACATCAAGTGTTCAGATCCACTTCTGTTACTCAAACTGATCAGTGTCTACTGTAGCTGTAGTTCTATCAGTACTTACAGAGATGGAAAAGAATTTGTAGTTTTCTACCTATTATTCAGAAAGTGGAAAGAAAGCATACATGCTATGATCCGAGGCAAATAAATTGAAGATTAATATCACTTTCAAATTCAATTTCAATTACACCTATATATAACATATTATCCATTTTCATGAAAAATGTAGCTGTGGCAGCAAATATGCAGTGAAAAAGCCATGAAGAAGAGACCATAAGATGAGCCACCTGCTTCAAAAGTATTGTTAGGTTAAGAAAAAAAACACACTAACCGTCTGAGTTCTTAGTATGTTGTTCTTGTTGTTTTTTTATTTCTGTCTCTCTTTCTCTCTCTCTCTCAAATATAGAGGTGAGAATTTTGGGGATTATGTTTTAGGTTGTGAACTTTCTTCATAAATGAATCGCCTATATATGTAAACAGTAGTTGTGCTAGTACCAACACATGAAAAGGACTTCAAAGACAAACAAGTGTACAGTTAGTCTTTTAATAGTTAGTCTAGTTTAATAGCTAGTCTGCTCCATTTAATAATAGCATTGAGAATAACTTCTGTTTTCCTAAATGGTGAAAACATTATATGTCACAGGAGAGTGACTCTCAGCAGCAGCAAAGCATACAGCTATAGCTGTGCATTTTTTTCAAGTACTACTGTGCATCATATCAGACACATACATTTTCATGTTGTGCCTGGCTGCCATCCTCTGCTACATCTTCAATAGTAATACAAATCCAACTTTACAAGTACCTATAATAGTCTTAATCCTTCTCAGTCTGGCAGACTGATTCCAAGAGGAGAAAATAAGTAAACAACCATGCAAATAATGCTTTAAATAATTTCCAAACATGACATGTCATCTAACTTTATAATTTGTAACTTTAGTTACTGCATCCATGATGCTTTTAAAGAGGGGAAAGACTTCATTGTTGAACTCATGCTGGACTGACATCTGAATAAAAAATATCTTTTATTATCCATTTCGATGGCACAACAAAATACAATTAACATAGAAATGTCTTGATCACCTTATCTTAATAACATTTAGTTGAAATCACTGTGCACAATGCAGCTACAAACATTTAGAGGTTTTTTTTTTTTTTAAAGCAAACTTTCATTATGAAATGTGTTTTTAAGTTATGTTCTTAGATGTATAAGGACATAAGAGTAAATGGAAGGATTAGTATTTGCCTGGTGAAATTTGTCTGACTGAGCTTTTTTTAAGAAAAACATTCAAAACAAAAGATTAAAAGATCAGTAACTCTATGCCCAATAAAAATTTTGAAAGAAAAAAAAAAGTAAAATGGGTATTCATTGTTTAGTTTACCACCATGCTCTTTCCACAAGGTTTATAGTTTCAGAAGGTAGGATAAATGTGTGTGCAGCGAAGGATGAAGGTTATAACACAGAATTGCTGAAATACTGAAAAAACTTTACTTCAGCTCTGAGTAAAATTGGATCAGACACAAAGGAGATCATTATAACGTCAATAAGTGTTAACATTCCCTACCTGTGGATGTTACATCTATGGGATAGCTATGTATAATTTATACATGTTGCCATAGTGAATTAACAGTCAAAGAAAAAACACTACTTAGTGATTTGTGAACACAGATAAGAAGCAAAAAGAAAGAATTGCAAATATAAGAAACATAGATATCTCCTTGTTTTCCTTCTCCTTGGGTATACTCCCAACTTTTGGAACGTAAAATAAATCGCAAATTATTTCCAGTCAGAAAAGGTCTGACTCTAGTTCATCAATTTCTCCAAGAACCTTACAACTGAAGATGATATGAGGTACAATTAATTGTCAAGGATATATGGATATTAGCTTCTCAGAAAAGTTTCTTCACTGATTTCACATTTGCCTTTTCTCAGCTGCACTTCTTGCAGTTGAACCAAAGTCAGCATGTAAACACAGCAGTAGGTGGTACTGCTTGGGTTGAAAAACAAAGAGAGAAAATGGCTGTAAGTAATACACAATTCTAAGAGTCTGAAACCACTGGACTGGTTATTACAGTTTTTTTCAGTAGTGAATTTATTCCTTGTTTAGGTCATTTTGAGAAAAATAGTTAAGCAGTGGAATAGTATTCCTAATTGAAAAAAAAATAATGTAAATATATATATAAACATCATCATCTTTCTGACTAGGTCTTATGCCAAACTGAAATTAGGTGAACTCTCAGTCTAGTCCCATTAGTTGTGATGAATACATCAATCAGCTTGCTCAAGAGCCTAGTAAAGAGAGTTTTGTTAAAAAGTCAGTTCTTTCATTCTGCCCTGGTCTTCTGTGCTGATCTTGCAAGAAACACTTTTCGAATACAGATAATTTTAACAAACTCTTCTGTTTAATTAGAACTGGTCTGAATCCACCTTCTCAGTTCACATAGTTGTCCACAAAGTAATTAGACACTAGAACCTTCACTTGTCTTTTTTACAAGCCTAAGAGGTCTTGATTAGGTAACCTAGATGGATCAGACTCATTACTCAGGAATGGGCTTGCCCTCCCTTCATGTTTTCAGCAGAATATTTACAATATGACAAATCTTTTGATTGTATTGTATGTGGCACATTCTGCTAGTTATGCATGCTGTTTTTATATTGATTGTAAAGAGGCTAACACAAACCATTTAACAGAGTCCATTGATGCTTCATCTGCTATTGATGAGATTTATGCAGAACAGTGGCAAAGCATTTTGATGACACTGAATGTGAATCATTTACAGACAAGTCTAAATGTGAACAAAATATAGATGACAAGATGACAAGATACAAGAAGACATTGCTGTGTATACTCACCAATAATTATACATGAAAGTGCACTGTTGATAATGGCTTACGCAAAATGGCATAACCTTTCTTGAACTGAGCAAGTAGATATGCTGACAATAGTAAAACTTTTTTCCTTCTCTCCACACAGATCATTCCAAAAGCATCACTTTTTTTTTTTTTCTTGTAGAATAGCATCTCATTAACCATATACATTGCATTAATTAGCAAGTGCAGCTGTTTTCTATGTGTGCTTCACTTTTAACATCCAAGGAGGCTAATGTTTTAAAAGAATTCATTTTGAGGGCAAAGTATTCATTTTTCAAGCAAGACAATAATGGTGAATAAGGAGCATCTCTTCATTAAAAAGCTTAAATCAGAAGAAAGACTATGTGAATCTGACACTCTCTTGTGGTGCTGGAAACAGCCCCAAGTGATCTCTTCCATTTTTTTAAGTGCTCATTTATGCCATAGATAATGGAATAGAGATAGATAAATGAGTTCCACCCAGCTACTGAAGACTGAGAGTTTTAGCCAAGACCTCAAAACTAGATGCCTTCTTTGTTGTGTATGTATAAAAGCTCTAATCCAAAGCACAGTAAATCAATGGGAGGCTTTCCTACTGATATCTATATATCCCATGGCACTTGTCTTAAAATATGTGCTTTAACATCATCTCTTCAATCACAAGTTTTCTTCTCTGTATATCACCGTGCCGTATGCTGCACAGCTGATATTTCTCGTGAAGTTACTGGCAAAAAGTTTTCCAAGCTGGTTAATGATATTTTTGCTGCAGCTGATATAGCACAGCTTCCCTGTCCTTAGTGTTATGCTCTCCTTCAAGAAGACCAAATTTCAATATTGTTCTGAAATTTTGACATGAATTTTTATATGCTAAGGAAATCAAAAAAATGGGGGAGCAGTGAACGAGAAGTGAACAAGTATCTTTATCTTGTCATATCACACACTGGAATAGTCCAAAATATTTTTATGTACATTCTGTTTGAAGGATGTTGGAAAACTGAAGTGAGGAAAGGAGCACAAAATGTTCTCAAAGAAAGACTAAATATCTTATCAGTGTGACTTAAAGTATCAATCTTTTTATTTTATCAAGATGAAGATTGGGAAGTGACTCAATTATTGTCATTGGAGCAACACTTATTAAACTTATTAAACTTGCAGAGAAGTGCAAAACAAGATCTAGTAACTAAAAACTGAAACAAGTGAAATTAAAAACAAATTAAGCAGACCTACATCAGTCAGAAATCACTGGAACAAACTACCAAAAGGTGTGTCAGATTCCTCCTGTCTTTCTAAATTCAAATTTAACCTGTTTGCCTTCCTAGAAGATACAGTTTATTCAAAAAATGATCATGATTTAGTCAGGTAATAGTCACAATACAAGAAAAGATTATTTTCAGTTGCAGATATCTGCTAAGTTGAAGAAAAGTATCCTCTGATAGGCTACTTCAAAGCTGTATGTTTGGAGATTTCAGTGGTAAGAAAAACTTGTTTATCTAAACAGGATATTAAGGACACATGATGGATATTGTGAATGACCAGTGGTATAGTTTCCTTGCCCAGAAATGCCAGACATTTGAATAATCAGTAAGTATTCTTTGGCTCAGTATGTAAAGCTTTAGAATGACCTACCATGAGGTAACTTGCATGACAGCTAGCTATATGTCAACTGGTCACCAGGGTGGCTTTGTGTACTCATTCACTACACTGTGCTGAATTTTGGCCTATTTATTTTCCGTTGGTTACTTCCTCATCTTATTCTCCAATCAGAGACTGCTGAAAAGCTATAACATTAACTCCAAGAAACATAAAAATAAAATGAAATGTTGCAGAAAATAAGCCTACAACAGTTATTATTTTAATTGTTGTTTTCTGTCAGTTTAGTCTTCCTTTCAAAGTTTGATAGCTCTGAAGAACAAAAACCTCCATTAAATAATGTTGTCATGGGCATCCTCTACTGTATGAGATGCTGAGTTGCTACAGCTGTTGTTTTCCTCAAGTTATGCACAGCAAACATGTTTAAATCTTGTACTCCTTTATTTATTTGTAAAGGGTGTGGAAATTTCAACAAACTGCTCACAGCCATATTCACTGTCCTGGAGTGTGGCAGAGCAATATTAAACTGAACATTAAAGTATAAACATTATAAGCTGCTGTCAGTGAATTACTGGATCTTGTCAATTACCTGGCATCAATATATTTGAAGCAAATTGATTAGTTCTATCTTATTAAATGCCTGTGGAATCATTACTACACAGACAGATTTTCAAGATTTGCACATCAAATGGGATGAAGGGCTTAGTTTTCCATGTGTGTGTGCATGTATGTTGCAGGAGATTTTTATCCATTCTGAAATCTGCTATTAGAATATATGCTGTGCTGAAAGCCATCGTGAGTGCCTGTATCTAAATTACTACACTGAAATATCCCACTTAGAGCATTTAAAATGAAACATTATTCTTGCAGTTTTATATTAGCTAGTTGTTTTATATTGATATTAGAATGTATTACATCAGCATCTCTCTGCAACATCCTCTGTAAAGTCAAGCATACATTTATGTAATGTATATGAAATGGGTTTATATTTTATTTCTGTTTTCTGTGTGTTATGCTATTTAAGCTTGACTATACTATTCTTCAATGGTATCTGTAGAGGAACTTAGTATCTTCCATCTTGACCTGTATTGTGCTGATTCTTTTATACTGCTAGAATGTAATTCTTTCAAAGAGACTATCCAGTAATTTGTGGTTGGATACCATCATGCACTTTTCTAAAAGACTTGCAGTACTGAGAGAAATTTATTATGTGATTATGGGGAAATGTGACAGTTAGGCTGAGTAGTGAAAGAGAGGGCTCTTGCCTTTCAACTAGGCAGAAAGCTTTGCAAGTTCAAACTTGCAGCAAGACTCTGCACCTCACGCTCACTCCTGTCTGAACCATGAACTAGAGTTTTCCTTTCAGTAACGTTCTTTTTTTTTTTTTTTTTTCTTTTTCTTTTTCCCCTTTTTTAGGTCTTTGAATGGCACCTAGGAGATAGAAAGTATCTGCTCTAGAGATGGGAGTGGACTGGACTATTTTCTCTGAGAAGACACTATAGTGCTAGAAGGGTAGACTGCAGGTGTGATGAGGCTTTTCAGTCTTTAGCTGCTGTGATCATTATGAGATACAGTAATGACTGTTTCAGCTATAACTTTCAATTTTCTCAGAGCTGTACAAATGTTAAAGTGTTCAGAAATGTATTTCACTTTGGATGAAAAATCTGTAATTTGCATGTTTATTGTACTTATCCAGGAAGTAATGGTGTTGTAGAAAAATCAGAGAAATAGCTGTCACATTTGGGCTCCAAGATCTACAGAACAAGAATTTGTCTTAGCTGATAAGACAGGACAGGGGAAGCAGAAATAGCTCCCTGACTGAGGGGGGGCACCTCTGGTCTGACTGCCACTAACGGCCTAGCTGCCCTGCAGAACAGACTGCAAGACTACATGATATCGTAGCCTAGTGAATAAAGTCTGCTTAGAAGCAGAGTTATATATTCACCTTGGGGGATTGCTGCATAAAGCTGATTCTGTTGTCACTTTTAGCAAGCTAGCTCAGGAGTCTCTGCATAGTACTACACTGCCATGTACACATTCCCTGAGAGTTGTAGGCACATAGTTCCATAGATTTAAGTAATACGTATTTGAAACACAACCTAGATTGTAATATGCTTTGGGGACTGTTTTGACTGAATGTTATTCCACTGATAAATGTCTATTACTCATACCCAAGCCTTTTCTGAATAAGGATTATTTTCAATATATTTCAAGTGAAAAGACATTTTACTGTCCATTTCATTTTTCCATTTTGATATCTCTGAAAGAAAAAAATCCGTTAGCTATCTTGTCCAAGCCCATATAGAAAATCAGTGAAAATGATTGAAAGCACATTTCTTTATCTGTACTGTAGATGCAAGATGGCATATTTACCTTTTCATTCTTTCTTCTAACTGAAATAATCTTTCTAATAGCTGATGTGATAAAAGTTAAAATCACTCACCAACATGGTGAACGTTTTACATTATGATGTTGCTGGGCTCATATTTTCACCCAAACGTATTACATAAATATGATTAACTTTGTATTGTTTGATTAAAATATAGATCTTCTAACCTTGTACTTCCATCTGTGAAAATCGTCTTCAGGTGTATATATAAATTATGAGAAAATATGAGGTGCATATATATTATGAGAAATTACTATCACAAGAATCTCTAGTGCAAATAGGAAGTACAACATATGCTCAAAGTAATATACAAATTCATGTTTAAAATATAAATGTTTTCAGCACATAAATATAATAAAAATATATTTCTTCCTAAGTGGTATGTTCAGACATTTTGATAAGCAGAGATGAAGGGAAAAAAGTATCTTTCACCACAATAGTATTTTTGGGTCCTGACCCCTATCCTCTTCATTCCTCAACACCACTAATTATTTCAAATTGACGACTTTAGCAAAGGCTCAAGACATTGCTGTTTTTCTCTCTCTCTCTTTTTTTTTTTTTTGTCTTTTTCTCAGAAAAAGAAATATAGTCATTACAGATTAAAGCTTTCTAAACTAAGTTAATCAAAATCCATGGATGCAACAGCTGAGTAACAGAACAAAAAAAATATCAATTTGGAGTTACAGTACTGTTCAGAGTTTGTTAGAATCTTTGTTTATTCTTCATTGGAGACTGTTATCTCAATAAGAATCTCATGAAGATGTTTGTGTGAAACAGTTATTGACATAGGTATCATTGAGGTATTATTAAATTTTTTTCACTTGTCTGTAAAATTTTTGTTTGACCTACAGTATAATTAAGATATGTTATGTACCACATATAGACATGAATGTTGGTTTTGAAAAGACAGTTAATAAATCTAAGCAGGATCATTAGGACACTTCAGTCATTCTTTTCATTGAAAAGTCCCATATTGCTCTGAAATTTGATCATGCATCACTTTAAAGTAGATTAAGGCAAACCCTCAACCTTTATAAACTTGTCAGCATTCACTTGCCCCTTTTTAAACTTTTGGAAATATATTTGGAGATAAATAGGATAAATTATTAACAATCCCTGTTGAAGCTGTTTAAGTGTTCTTACAATTTTGCATTTACTTTTTCAATTAAAATTTATACTGTTGTTATCCTCACTATTGTTGCTGGTTGTGTTGAAAGTGACAATTTTAGTTAAACTTTGAACATTACTTTTAAATCTCAGCTAAAACATCAACTATTCCTTAGAAAGAGAAAAAAGTATATATATTTTTCCATCTTTACAAAAGAAATCCTATCCTAGATGTAAAAAAAATAGTATTTTCATATTTTAAGCAAAGTCTTCGAATTGTGGAACCGAAGAAATAGAAGAGAGGATCAACATGGGGTCAGAGAACTGTTTGTTTATCTATGTGAAAGATACCTGCATTTGGATGATTCACAAACTCCTGAAAAAAAAGTTGCTAGCAAGTGCTAAATATGGGCTCGTTTGTGCCTGCTAATGTAATTGTCTGAAGATGCCATCTGCATTGAGCATGTGGCAGTTCATGGAGAGTCTTTGGATTCCAGGGTCCACTGAGGTTATGAGCAGACAAACCACAAAGAAGAAGAATCCTTCCTGAGCATGTAATAAAATGCTTGCTGTCGCCCATCAACAGTGGTAGCAAAATAAGATATAACGTACGCAAAAATCCAAATGTATGTACATCTGAGTACACAGCTTTAAGAGACAAAAGTTTTTCTAACCCAAACAACTTCTGCTCATGTACAAAAACATATGTATGGAATTGACTACAGCTACTTTACACAGTTCAGTGCATTGTAAGGAAGTTTCACTTTTATAGTACCATATAGTTCTGATCCAGAAGCCACTAAGGTCTAATGAAGCACTTCTACTAATGTCTTACAGGTTATATGTCAAATTAAAAACCAGGAAGAAATCAATGAAATCTAGTAATTTTCATGCTACTTTTTCTTTGATTAATAAGAACAACAGACTGCTAACCTAATGAGATAATTGTAAGCATACTTTACACAAATATTTTAAGAAATGAATAAATATTTTCAGTAAGTATTGTGATCCAAGGTGTCCTATTTATTTTATATTTGTACTCTTTGTGATATTTGCTTTTTGTTGGCTTTTTGTTTCTTGAAGAGAATGTCAACAATGTACAACCTAAGATAATTATCAAGGAGATGTTTGCTAGCTGTGGAAATGCTAGAAGTACTACGTTGTGTAATTTTCCGCTCATTTAAATATTATTTTAGTGAGATGTTGGTACTTTAATGGGCCAGGGAGTTAGTTTGCTCAGTTAGCATGGGTTACACCCATTCCATGGGGCTGAAAAACGATGCTGTGAGATTCCAGTCACAAAGCTGTACTGAGATAGTATATTATAATAATATATTAGTTTTATTTCATTTTCAATGGGTAGTAATTTATTAGCAAAAGATATGGACTGATGCACATTGTGATTATCTGTCTTTTAGCATTCATATATTACTAATATATATATATATTATATTATTATTTCTGTAATAACATGAAGGTTGGCCAAATTAATGTTTAACTGGTTTGGACCTCACCTAAAGGCAGGGCCCTTTCTTGTAAGATACTGTACACATTCTGAGCAAACAGTCTATGCCTAAATCTATGCAACAATTTAAACAAACAATGGTGGACAAAAACAAAACAAAACAAAACAAAACTACCAACCAAACTAGCAAAATAATGAATCCCTATTTTACAGGAAGAGGAAAGAAGCATAGAAAAATTAAACAACTTGCCTAAAATCACACAGAAAATTTGTGACAGAGTATGAATCAAAGCCAAGTCTTCTGAAAACTATGTGGAACACATTAGCTAGAAATCTACCTCTGCCCTGCAGCAGGCTACTGCAGGTTTCTATTTTTCTTTCCCCCAAAATAATTGTTCCACATGATTTGTGAAGTTTGTCGTGTGAATGGGTTCATTCTGAGTCATTTTACAATTTCATGATGCCCCTCTTTTTGTGTCAGCACTCTAAGAATAATCATAATGAACACAAAATCCAATCTGTTAAAGTAGTGAGTTTGCACCAAGTGTATCCAGTCTTGGAATTTGAATGCTACCTAGAATAACAGCATTATCCTGCTTCCTGTGAACATGTGCTAGGAACAGGAAACAATACAAAATTAATTGTAATGGCAATCAGTCTCTTAAATTGATGGTTACCTGGATGTAAGAAAATTTCAGGTATAACAGCAAATTAATTGGTATTGGGGGGGGGGGGTGTTTCTTATAACATTCTGATCAGTTTTTCTGTACAGTATGTGACACATTGATACTTTGACACTATTATATTACAATATAAAAAGTTTTATCAGAGATAAAGATAGAAAACTGATTCTATTATGCCAATAAAATAACAGGTTTTTACAACTTGGAAAGAAATAAAAGTGTTTAACGTGGTCCTGGAATTTCAAAAACTTATCAGCTTCTGCTAAATCTCTATAGTGTTTTTCACTGGACCAGAAATTTAAAACAAAATCTACATTGACAGGCAAGAGAGCTACCTTTTAAACTATCAGATTATATTTGACGTTCCCAGATTCAATCTTCCTGTAGTGGTCACCAGCCATTGATGAGAGCACTAGGATGAAACATATTCAACTCAAGCCTGAAATAAAGGTCTGCTTTGTAGTGTGCATTGCTTGTCTCTCTTCACGTTGTTTATATTGTCTGGTTTATCTCGTCTTTCTTCCCAAACCATAAACTCAACTCAGTTTTTGCTTAAATTTACATATTACTTTCTACTCTAACTGTAAAAATTGGTATCCTTTTCAACAACCTAAACATTGATATCCTCGCTTTAGTGAGGTAGGTCAGTTTTCTTATTAAGAATTTTCCTTGTGTTTAAGGCAGCACTGTGTCCTTTGATTCATTTCCATCGTTCCTTCCACTCTTATCCTCAGAGTTTCACTTGGCCGTATTTACCAAGATTTATATTTACCTGTGCTTCCATCATGCACCCTTCTTGTAAAATTCATAGAGATAAAAGATTTCTCTGTTTTAGAGACAGAAAAAAAAAAGTCAATAGCAAATTTACATTAATTTAAAATGGCTTTGGATTGAACCCATATTAATATTACATGTACAAAACTATGTTGCCTAGTGATAATCTGAGCTGAGACTTCTCAGCTGTAAAGCAGCTAGCTGCTGTTTCAAATGCTAATGTTGCTCAGCACTTTAAAAAATGAGGACTTTGCTCTTACTAGTTGCTTACATCTCCATAGAAGCACATATCTGACATAGCATCAGGTGGTTTTAGTGATATTTTTTAGTACTTTTAATTCACAAAATATGTGAATTCAGTTTATTCTCATTTATGGAAGAAATAGGTGCCAGTATTAATGATATTTTAGGTGTCATTTAGAAATCATGTGAGGACCTACAGCATCATTCTTAATTATAGTGAAAGAAACAAAAACAAAAAGCCAAAAATTCATCATTATACATATTATTCTGATGAAAAATCATTCTGATGTTATCAGCAGTTTCTTCAAAATGACCCTATTATTTTTTAATAGAAATAAATTACCTTTTTCCACACAGAATATGAAGTACAGGTAATAAGAATCTTAACGTACTTTTCAATTTAAACTACCCAATTAATTCAGACAGCAAATATCTAAGTAGGTTAAGTAGTAAGCTGCCTGCACCAGGATAGAAATGAACTTGTTTCTCTCTCACCATTCAAGTGGTCTTATCACCCTTTGTTCACTTCTAAACGGTAGTTGATATCACCCTTTTCTTCTATTTCTGTTATGATTGCTATAGGAAGATGAAGCATATACTGCAAGTCAGGAGAGAAGGAAAGCTGAATAGAAAGCTAAAAGAGAATTGAGACAAGCATAAAGGACAGTTATTAAATTTGTGAACTCTATCAGGGGACAGGAAAATAAACTGTATGACTGACTAGAAGTGTATTGGAGTATGACTTCTCATTTTTATGCAGGTCTCAGTGTGATTAAGGTAACACGCTGAAGAACACTGCAATTCCACAAAAGCAGTTAGCACATTCATTGAATATCAAGGTGGCTAAAGTCCTTCCCTTTTGTCACTATCTCATATTTTTATATGGGGCAACATAGCTCAGGGCCTCATGCCTGAGCACCAGCCTCTCTACTATAGAGAGTTTATTGTAGGTTTCCTTTTTATCCCACACAGGAAAATAAGACCTAGCTGACATTTTTTCTCTAAGTTTTAGGGCTACATTCATTTAGGAGTTTTCAGAATGTATGTACCTAAGCAAAACAAAAGAAATAAAAATACAAAAAGGCATGATTTATAAGCTGAACGTTAGGGATATATGGAACTGAAATAAAGGGCAAAGAGCTAAACTGAAATCTATCTGAATGTGAAAAAATGTAGAACTAATTACAAAGGTACAGAATTTTAGGATACTGTCAGGCATCAGCACCATCTGTTTGGTAAGGAGATCAAAAAAGAGAAAGGGATATGATTACTTTTCAATAAAAAGTATAGCAATATGGCTTGAAGCCCTGATAAACATAGATAATCTAGTCTGAATAATCTTGTCTATGTGCTGTAAAGCCAGATTCCAAAATTCAGCAAGTCAGAAGTTCAGCTGATAGACATGTTCTTTGATTGACATGGAAAACCTAGTCCAGCCATCGGTGAATTGTCCGACAGACTGAAAACTTATTTTTATTAAATATTTATCAATGGGTATCTTTCTGTCCTCTATTTTTCTAAGACTTTTGCTAGTAGTAATTACACAGAAATACATAAAATTTGGACTAAGTTACTTACATACAGAAAAATCTTAAATTATGTCATATACAGTTTGATTTCCTTACTGGGCATTAAAATAAACAAAAAAAAATGTTGTGGTTTAGCCCTGGCAGGCAACTCAGGACCACACAGCCACTCACTCATTCTCCCCAGATGGGAAGGGGGAGAGAACTGGAAAGGTAAAAATGCAAGAACTTCTGAGTTGAGATAAAGACACTTTTCTAGATAAAACAAAAGCAAAACAAGAAATTAATTCGCTACTTCCCATTGTCAGGCAGATGTTCAGCCACTTCCAGGAAAGCAGGGTTCATCATGCATAACAGCTTCTTGGGAAGACAAATGCCATTACTCTTAAAATTTGCCTCTTCCTCTTTCTATACCCCAGCTTTTGTTACTGAACATGACACCATATGGTATGTCACTCTGTCTGAGTGACAGAAGAGTGACTTCTGTCACTCTTGTTCAGCTTTCCTGGCTGTGTCCCCTCCCAGCTCCTAGTGCACCCCTAGCCTCCTTGCTGGCAGGGCAGCACAAGAAGCTGAAGTCTTTGACTCTGTGTGAGCACTGCTCTGCAACATCAAAAACATCGGTGTGTTATCACCGGTATTTTCATCAAAAATCTGACACACAGCATCATATGGGCCTCTACACAGAAAATTAGTTCTATCCCAGCCAAAACCATAACACAAAAATATGGGTTCATCCCTACAGTTCTGAGCAGATCTAACCGTACCTCACTATATTATAACAGCAACATTCTCCTTCAAAACATGATTAAAACTTCAAATATAAACACATAGGGTGCACCTGTGTTATTAACAATTACCATACAAAGAAGAAGGTATGAAAGTTTGAACTTCCATTATGGTTGTAGAAGCATATACTCTCTCTACTTCTTTATAAGCAATAAAACTCACCCCAGCTGTTGGTTATAGGCACACACTATGCAGCTGTACCTAATAGATAATGCAAAGTAGATTTTTGTACAAATATCCCAGATTGTTTTGCTGTCACTACTAAAATCTTGCACATGTTTAGAGGGCAAACTGCTGTAAGGTCTCATGTCTATGTTACAAGTGGTGATCTCCAGATGGTGTACTAATGCACAGCTTGAGTCTTGGCTCAGCCATGAGGGAAACCCTAAAGAAAGTACAATGGTGTTCTGTGGTGCACAAAAAATGAACTCATGTATAAATTCCCTTCCCTTCCCTTCCCTTCCCTTCCCTTCCCTTCCCTTCCCTTCCCTTCCCTTCCCTTCCCTTCCCTTCCCTTCCCTTCCCTTCCCACAGAGAGACACCTCATGGAGTTTGGCAGAGATACTGGTAACACCTTACACAATGTGGAGGTCAGTCTAGTGGAGACTAACCTTGGGTGGCATAGGAATCAGCCTTTCTGCACTGCATGGCCTGGAAACCAGTGGATGTTATTATAGTTTTAGTCTTCAGCGTAACCTAGGTGGAAAACCTGTGACCCACCCTACCAAATTTATAAACTCTATGTAAACTGAGAAACAATACTATCCTTTATTTAACAAAGATTGTTTAAACAATAACAAAAATACATAAATTAATGTATCACTGGTAGCCATTTTAGGTAGCTTACTTGATTTAATTGGTATTTATATACACACATTTTATATACAGACTTATATTGTCTGCTATTTTTGTTCAGCTTTTCAATCCAGATTAAAAATCCAGTTTTGATCTATTATTATTATTATTATTATTATTATTATTTTGTAACTCCGTGTGTTTCTAGGGTCAATTGTCATTGACAGTCCAATCCAAACTTACTTTGTTGATTTATTAAAGAATAGACAGAATAGAATACAGATTTCTGAGGTTATTCTCTCAATTACAATTATGTTTTTTCTCCACAAGGATGAAGTACATAACATGCTGTACTGCCTTAGCGCAAAAGGTGTAACATGTAACTCAGGATCATGGTCATGTTTTATCCTACAATACTTGGAAAAAACAAATCAGTACATAGAGGAGCTTAAGCACTCAGATGACCTTAACTAAATAGGCAAGTAGATTGAACATCTTCAATTAATTAACATTAGGAACAAGTATAACTGCATCATTACAGTCTATTAAATTTATCTCTATCCTGAAACCAACAACCTATATCTAGTCTAATATTTTGGTTATGACATATGGAAAAAAAAAAAAAAAAGAATCCTTTTGCTTTCTTGATAACCTGTTTCTGTAGTAGCTTGTGCCATTATTTTAATTTTAAAATTTAAATTTTAATATTCCCCTATTTTCTTAAACTGTTGCATAAACTCTTACACTCCAGCATATGGCTGAAACATTCTTATATTTTGTTGTAGTTGGTTTGCAGTACTGATAGGTTATTTGAAAGGAGTCTAATTCCAGAAAACAGATCTTGCATATTTTCCACCACAGTGGAGAAGGTACTCATGTCTTCACAGAGAGCATCCAGTCTAAGCTCTTCATGAAACATCAACAGAAAAGTATGAGTAATGTAATTCAAAATAACTCATTTTCCTGGGTGATTCATGTATATGGTACCATTTGTCACTCATTGAAAAAAAAAAAAAAAAGATATAAGAAACTGTTTTTTGTTTGTCTGTTTGTTTCGTTTTAGTTTTGCTAAAATTCTAAGTGTACCTATAAAAATAATGGATATAACTGTGAAAGTTACTGACTACAGAAGACATGACATTCTACAAGTAGAATAGGTCACACTGTAAAACATGATTTTCTTTTCACTGTTAACACTCTTGAGAAGATTAGTACAATATATCCTATTTTTATGTTCTGTATTTAGATCTTTAGAAGACAACAGCAGGATAAGAAGATCATAACAACAAACACAAAGAGTTTGGCATTTACAAATCAAATGTTCATAAAATCAGGTAAATTTTACAAATCTATATGTGCCACAAAAATTTAACTCAAAGCACACTTGAAATAAAATTAGATTCACAATCTCTAAAAGCAGTAAAATGAATCTTCTTAAGTTACCTGAATTAATCCATGAAAATGACTGGTATTTCTGGTGGATTATTCTACCAGCTTAAATTTCATGTAATGAGACATAAGGCACTAGAGCTGTTTGGTTTTAATAGTTTGCTATTCTTGAAAAACAGTCCTTGTGGACTTTTAATTAATCACATTGTATAAATATTTGGATTTTCATAATACTTATAAAAAGTAGCATGTTTTTATACTGCAGTATGCTTTCATGTTAATTATATTTTATGCATAAATTTCCAAAATAACTTGTACGTAATATAACATTGGTTGTATATTGATGCTTTCATTTGAATTGCTTGAGGAAATTTGAGTATTTTAACAACATAATATTGTGAAAATTGATGCCAAGTGTATATTGAAGGAGTAGTCTAAAACCCCTTGAGGTTTAAAACCATGACTGACATTGCAAATTTAAATATGTGTGCATTTTTCAAATACAACAGTAGTAGCATAGCATGTGGAGAGAACTTTCTTCTGAGACGTATCAGGCATTTAATAATTTCCTAACTCAAGATTACAACAGGCTAAAAATTTTCTAGAGAAAAATAAGTATTCAGTAAAACTATTGTTGTTGTTGTTGTTGTTGTTGTTTTCCAGGAAAATTCAGTTATTATTTCTGATATAGATAGAATGAAGCCTAGTTTACATTTTTTTCATGATGACCTGGTTAAAAGAAAATACAAATGCTCAAAACGTCAAATATTTGCTATATCCGCTATTCCTATACATGTTTATCCATAGCTCTATATACAAATATTTATAACATGCTCATTAAATATGTGATATAAACTTTTTGTGAAGTTAGACATTTTATCTTAATATAGGAAGCAATTTCAGACAAAAATGAAAATCCACATTTATAGCAGGCTATAATATAGTATTTTTCTTTGCCTGAAAATTATCTGCCTGAAAACATAGAAGCAAACAGTGCAGATGAGATATGTTCACACTAGCAATGACTGCTGGACATGCACGTAAAAGTTTGAGAAAACCTGATCTTCAGCACCTAACCTAAGCAGTTTGCTACTGCTGTGCTCTAAATGATAAGGTGAATCAGATGCTATGTGATGTTCTGTATATCTTATTCAGATAGGCACTTTATTCCTTACTTTTTAATTTTAATAAGCTTCAGTGTACTTTGTAGTGTTAATAAGCAATGACCAAAAGATAAATATGTTCCCCAAAATAAGATTTTTAGGAAAAAGAGTAAAGAAAAATAAAGCTCTGATAAAGAGCTGTAGGGAGACATGAAATCAGTACTAGAAGACCATCATGACTATATTGAGGAAACAAAACTAGACAAAAGAGTATAGTAATGAAGTTACAAAGCAAAACATTTTTCTTAATTTTATTTATTTTCCTCACTTTTGCTTCATCCCCTATCCAATTTTTGTTGTTGTTTTTTGAAATTAAATCAATTATTTAAGGAAATTAAAATTATATCTGTTAGTGATTTTTTAAATTCTGTGCTTAATATGTTCAAAATCAAAACAATTGGTTTCCATTTGAAGAATTTGGGTTTTACAGTTCAGGGAAGGAAAAGGATGAATCACAGCAGGAGGGGAAAAGAGGCGAGGAAACAACAAACACCATAAAACTAACTTCTTTAAAAATGGAGCTTGATCAATGGATTATGTGGTGTGGTTATCTGCTCTAGTACTGGCAAGGGAATGGTCTCAATGACCAACAAAGTCCCTTTATGATCTAATGTTCTACAGTATCTATCATTTTAAGTTCCTTCAGGGATCAATCCAGTTTCAAGATGATAGTTGTGATTGAACCCTAAGATGATAAGTGTATTCAGTTACAACAGGAGATTGTGACTCCTTATGGAGCCCAAGTTGTTCCCAGAGTGCTAAAGTTGAAAATTTGCATCCCAGATGACTGAAGCTTTTGCATAATTATTGTGATGATATGATTACTTGCTATTTTTTTTTTTAATATTTTATTTGTAGAGCTGCTTTCCAAAGCTCTGTTGGTTTCTACTAACTGTAACATAAAGGAGAATGTTTCAGTCATGGGCCCAAACTTTAATAAGATTGCTGTCATTGAGCTTATAAATAACCCAAGGTCATTCTCTGCTTCAGGGCACATTTCACATCTTTTCAAGTTGCTTCATGATTGTGAACTCTACATGGGCAGGGGTTGACGCAACTTGAAAAACCTCCTTGAAGAAACAGCAATCTGAATTTAGGGGAAAAAAAGCATTTGTCTTATTCTGATCTAAGTGAACAGTCTTCCTGGTGTCTCTGTCTTCGGTGGTCTGCGTCATTGCTGTCTGGAGTGGACAGTGAGAACCCCCCTACCATCCTCAGGCTTTTATGTTTTTTCATAGAGCTGACATGAAGGCAGACATTTAAAATTGGTACACAGGGAATGAGTGTAAAGGAGCACAATGAAAACATAGTCCAATAGAAAATCTTTTCTCCAAGAGTGAAATAGAAATAAAAATAGAAATCTTTCTGACAGAAACAGCTTTTCTTCAGAGAAACAGAAAATCCCATATAAGTGTTTTCTTGCTGTTGTTGAAGTTGCAAGCAGAACTTAAATCCTCATCATTGTGCTTTGATCTCAGATCACTGCTAACTTATTGCATATCATTGCTGCATTTTGTAGGAGTGAACTTGCTTAAAGGAGCACATATTAGTAGTGTTTTTCTGTCTCATTTCAAACCTGAGAGATGCATATGGCTTACACATTTGACCTTGATGTTATTTATAGATAAATTAGACCCATCAGTTTTATTCCCCCCCCCCCCCCCCTTTTATTAATGCAGTATCCCTTTCTCTTTTTGCTTTATAGTGAGTACAGTCATTGGAAAATGACACTAATACTCTTAAAAGTGTTATAGCTATAAAAATCATAAAAGTGAAGAAGGAACTACTTGGATTATCTTCTCTGAGTTGGACTTAATTTCAGATTTGCTTGACAATTTATTTCTCTGTTAAATGACAATTCATTTTGCTCTATGTAGTAGTAGAGATGAGATGAAAGAATCACTTGGGACTCTAATGAAAATCTTGTTTTAGAAAACAATCCTATTTTCAGGGAGTGGGAGGTAAATAATGAAAAGCAGCTTTGAAAGTGGTTTCCACTAGGTTGATACAGAATCAAGTTTTGGTTTTGTTGTATATGTATCTAACCTCTACTTAGAAAAGTACATATCTCCATAGGTATATGTTGGTTGTTGTTTCTGAACTTTTTGTAAATTTCAGTATGAATAGTTTGATTTAAAAGATTTAGATGAGGTGAAATTCATGCTTGGGCTGAAAACAAAGACTTTTCCACGCTTCAGGTATAATTAAATCACCAAACCACTTACTGATTAGGGAGTATAATTTTAGATTAGAAACCAAGACACTGCAAATATAATCTCATAGTTTACAAAACGGGCTATTTTTCAACTATTTTCTGGATAGCAACGATTTTTTTTTTCTTTTTCCTTATTTTTTTTTTATTTTATTTTATATATATATATATTATAAGCAGGATAAATAAGCACTATTCTTTTATTTCAGAAAGTTTGCTTGTCCTCACATTTTTAACAGTCTTCATGTTGAAATGTTGTAAATGCATATTGGAGGGCTTTTTATTGGAAATTATAAAAGAGAATGCAAGTTTATGTTTAAGGGAAATGAAGAAATCAATGTTTTCCTGAGTATCATCAACACTTGAAAGAGGAAAGATCATTTTAGAGACACAAAAAGAAAAATACACAGAAATAAAGATAAGAAAAAGAAATTCCAAAATGTAAATAGCCAGATTAGTTTTAGTAGATAATCATCTGTGAATTTCTTATGACTGTAAACTCTTTTCATGTTGTCTTACTATTACTGAAAACAATATCTACGCTTGTATTTTCGGTGTCAAGATCAGGTCGACAGTAACTTTTTTGAGAATGCTAGCTAGGTATTTCGGTGCATCATCTAATCAGCTAACTTTTAATTTACTCATTGACTTACTCTATTCTCATGCCACTAGATATGCCAGTTAAATCCAACAACACAAACTTGAATTGACAGATTAAATACATTTCATCTACAAGTTGTCATCTATCTCCAGGTTTCACTTTGTCCTTCATAAGAAAAAATTCCATATATAATTTTGAATATTTTCTTAATGTTTGTGCAACCTTTTTTTTTCCTCATTACCAGGAAGAAAATGTTACAGATAAAACCACTAGATATAAAATAATGGATACAGTTATAAAAACTTTAAAAAGTGATGTTGATATAAATAAAATATATTGATTGTCTTTAAGGAATGTTTGCTTATAGTTTTTAATTTGGGGGTTTTCTTACTATAAGGTGGGACAGAAATCCCAAGATTTTGGGCTTTGAAATGGTAAAAATGAATATATTGTTCTACTAGATAGTTCATTTAATACTGATTATTTATGAACACTGACAATTAAAAACAGAAAACCAAAATCAAACAACAATAAAAAACCCACAACCAAACAAAAAGCATTTGTTTTATTATAGACATTATACATACTTTTACCCCTCCAAAATACCTCTTTGAAATTCAGACAAGCAATAAAACTAGTTTACCAAGTATAAACTACAGGATTTAATCATGAGATGATCAATGTTTTGACAGTTTGAAGGAAAAAAATAAAATGTAAAAGTAATAAATTATATTCACACTCCTTCAAATGTGTATTAGAAAGGGTCTCAAGTCATGGTGTGTATGTTACCAGTGCCAAAAGGCATGTCAAAAAGCAATAATAGTTGCCCCTCTCTCAGCCGCCAAATACCCATCTCTTTGTCTTCTCTTCAGAGGCTGTGCAGAGTTGCTGCCCCTTTGCCTGCTGAGGAGCAGCAGAAGCTCTGGAGCCAGAAGTGTCTTTGAGCAGCCTCTGGGTGTGAGGGGATGTGGAGGTGGTGGGCTGCCTCCTACCATGCTGGCTCCTGGCCTGCTGCAAAGCCCTGGGCTGCTGCTGCCCTTCTCCAACATACACATCAGTATCTGTTGGGTACTGGGATCTGAACAAATCACGCTTGAGAATCTGTGTTCTGATGTTTCTGCTATATATTTCTGTGTGAAGTATCCTGCTCTATGTCACTGCAGGATGAAGAACAGAGAAAAGCTGTAGAAATCATAATGGGAGCTGGTAGGCAGTGATACTACTATGTTTATTGAGCAGCTACAGATGCCTTGCTAAAAGCTGATCACAAGTCCAATTTAAAAACAGGAACTGTGCTGACAAATACCTACTTCCAAACTTCATAGTCTGCCTGGAACACAGCATTTTGAAATTCCAGAGTGCTACTCACTTCAGAAAGTTGCTGCAGTGCTTTAATCAGAGATCAGCTGTATATGCAGCTATTGCTAGAAGTCAGTGTCCAGCTGATGAACTAGGAAAAGGAACAGGGTTTGTCATGTTTTTCCAGACGTATGGGATAATCATGAAAACATGATTAAATTAAACATGATTAAACATTAAAATTAAACATGATTAAACAAAAATTAAATAAAAAATAAAAAATTAAACAAAAAATTAAAATTAAACATGATTAAACATTATCATTTTCATGATAAACATGAAAAATGGAATGCTGTGGTGCACTCTGGATCACTTAGGAAGAGTGTTGAAACAATCGTCTTAAGGAAAAAGGACGGTCAGGTTAGAGGATGGTAAACAATGACATGTACAGGCATGGGCCGAGCAGAGGAGAATGGATAAAAGGCAATGCCACTGAATCAGTAAAACAAAGGGGCAATAACTATGCCTTTTAAATTGGTTTCTGGGATTAATCTCTTCTCTGTAGAGGACAGACACCTGTAGAGAATTTTTGCTTGCCTCTCTGCTATAACTCACAGATTCCTGATTGCAGCCATTTATCTATAAGGACAGGTACATTTTCTTTGATCTTGTCTTTAATTTCTACTTTTCATGTATCTTTTATGTCTTACCAAACCCAAAAGATTTTATTGAATCATCTGGCTGTGTCATCTGTTTATTTCCATGCAGAGGCCAAACACCTAGGACTGGGAGACAATAAGCAGATTCAGCACTATCCATACTACAGGTATGTCTTTCTGACGTTAACATAGACAGATTCCTAATTCCTGGGACTTTTATTTAGGAACGGTAATATATGTTTTTTAATTACCTTCTGTCTAGACTTATGTGAGAGAAAAAAGATATATTATTGCACTTTTTCTGTGAAATAATTTAAATGTGTAGCGTGTGCCTTCAGTATATAAAAAGGAAAAGAAATAAAAGAAAAAAGAGAAAGAGGAGAGGAGAGGAGAGGAGAGGAGAGGAGAGGAGAGGAGAGGAGAGGAGAGGAGAGAAAAAAGAAAGGAAAGGAAAAGAAAAGAAAGGAAAAGAAAGAAAAAAAAGAAAAGAAAAGAAAAGAAAAGAAAAGAAAAGAAAAGAAAAGAAAAGAAAAGAAAAGAAAAGAAAAAAGAAAAGAAAGAAAAGAAAAGAAAAGAAAAGAAAAGAAAAGAAAAGAAAAGAAAAGAAAAGAAAAGAAAAGAAAAGAAAAGAAAAGAAAAGAAAAAAGAAAAGAAGAGAAAAAGGTGTCAATATAGCAGTGGCTGATTTTCCAAACATATTTATCGTCTACAAGACTTATAGCCAGGGAGAAAAATTGGTGAAGGCTATGACTGATGACCTTGCAAAAATTGTGTAATATGGAAAAATCTTACGTCACAATTCTCTATTTGTTTATTTTTAAAAGCATCTTTTGAGAGATTTGGGAAATGAAAATCTAGGTATGTTTCATTGTTTTCAAGGAGTTATTTGTTTTACGATTTTGATAAACACAGAGTGACTGAACAGGATGTACCACAGGTGAAGAATACTGTGTAATGCTTGGAAGAATATAGCAGTGCATCGAGGTATTTTTAGAACTTGCTAGGAATAAAATTCTTATAAAGCAATTCTGCATTCTACAGTATTTCCTGTGGAGGGTGATCTCACATCACTTAAAAGACCCCATTAATTTTTACTGGTCATTACTATAATTTACTGTAAATAATGCAATATAAGAATCTGATGGCCAAGATTCTATCTACTGTGTTGTGATGAAAACAGTCATAAAATCATGGAATGATTATAAAATTCCATAAAATTATGGAATATCCTGAGTTGGAAGGGACCCACAAAGATCATAAAATTCAACTCCTGGGTCCCCAAAGGACCCATGATATGGGTCCCCAAAGGACACAGTGATATGAAGTACCTAATATCAGCATTTCTTATACTTGATAATAGAATATTGACCCTAAAAACAAACAAAAAACAAAGCAGGCCATTTTGTATAGTGTGTTGCACGTTTCTGCTATTATGCAGTAGTCTTATTAGTTCCGAGATATGTAGCATATACATTAGTATAAAAACTGAAGCTCAGAAAGTGGTAGAAGAGAAATGCCACTGCTGGCTTCCATTGAAAGTGATGAATTATGTCTTTAGGCAGTAATAAAGATAATGATTTCAAAGCTGTTAAATGATCTGTTAGATTTGTGTTCACAAGATTTCTTCTAATCTTCTGAGCAACATAACCTCATTATCAAAGCTAAAATGTTACAACTTTATGAAAAAAAAACATCCAAGGTACAAAGTACGAGTTCAGCAATCCCACCTCTTTTCTACTGTGTAAAAATTTCCTGGGTACTCAGAAAGTCTATTCTGAATACACATTACCTTCTGACTGATTTAGTAAAGGCTTTCTTTGAAATTTTTACCAGAATCATATGATTTTTTTTTTTTTTTATAATCAGGTACAAAACAGAAAACACCACAGATGTGATACAATTATCTCATAAATATGTTTTAATTAGCCTATAATTTCACTGACTTATCAATTAAAGAAAAAAATCTGGGAATAATTCATTCAGATCAATAGTTCTTTGGTATTAATATCTTTACAGTTTTACCAGCTTTCAGTTTTGTCAGTCCCCCAGTTTTAACCTGGCCCAATTGCAAAGAATGGGAATCACCAGATAATTTCTGCAATGAATGGAAAAGCAGTTGTGTTTGAAAGTAGTGGACACTTTTCCATTCCTGTGTATACCCTCTCCTAATTCTAACAATTAGGATCTAGCAGAGAATCAAAGAAATGCTACACAAATATCCAGACTGGGAGCTTCAAGACAAGTCTTACAATTTACTTTCCTGTTTTAATTATACCTGGCTGGGAGTTTATAGTGAAGATAAGCTTCTTGTATGGCTGGAAGTTAACAAATAGGATAGCCAAGTGCTCATATAGAAAAAGGAGGTTTGTGTTTCTCATTCTAGCGGGCATCATTAGTGCAATTTTTGGTAGCCAGGATACCTTGAACAGGATTAATTCAATCCTAAGCATGATCATTGGTAGTGTAGAATTATTTTATTTTATTTTATTTTATTTTATTTTAACTGCAACATAAAACATACTGCTAGCATTGTTATTATAGAAATTACTAAACATACTTGAAAATTTTCTGAAAATGTTATTCTGTTTTCCTGTCAGAAAACATGTTATTGTAGGAATAAAAATTGTTCTTTGAAACTTGCTGACTTCAATTTTTAGACAAAAATGAAATTAAGGGATGAAATTATATTAAAATGTTTCAACACTTCAAAAAAGAACATTTTAGATTTTAATTTCAAATATGACTATTTAGAAATTTATTATGAATGTAAAAATCAGACTATTAAAAGAAGAAATATTTAAATAGTATTTCACATAATCTTTCAAAATGTAAGTATTTAGGATGAAAAAATATTTATGAAATAGATAATAATAAAAATGAAATCTTATAGAAATTCTATTTCCTGAATCATGGAATCATAGAATCATAGAATATCCCAAGTTGGAAGGGACCCAGAAGGATCATCAAGTCCAACTCCTGGCACCACACAGGTCTGCCCAAAAGTTTAGACCATGTGACTAAGTGCACAGTCCAATCATTTCTTAAATTCAGACAGGCTTGGTGCAGTGACTACTTCACTGGGGAGCCTGTTCCAGTGTGCGACCACCCTCTCCGTGAAGAACCTCTTCCTGATGTCTAGCCTAAACTTCCTGTGCCTCAGCTTGACACCGTTCCCACGGGTCCTGTCACTGGTGATAACAGAGAATAACTTTTCCTAATGTTGGTGGAATTCAATTCTAACTATAGAGAGAATTTATCTACCCTTACACATATATTATTTAATCTGGACAGCTTTCTCACTTGGATTGGTTGATAGGTGTAGTTATTCTGTAATTACAAGTTTCAGGTTTGTAAATGCCAAATCTTTAAGGATTTTCTCAGCTTTTCTTAGCATTTTAAACCCTCTGACTCAGGTCCAGAAAGGTATGTAGGCACCTCTTTCTTTCTTTACTCTCCCAAAGCCTCCAGGACTACTTTTCAACTGCTGCCCTAACTTACAGGTATGTAAATTTTGTTGATCAATCTTTTGTGTACCAACATTTACGGAATCACTTTTGTACTGTATCTGTTCCACAGCAAAATACCTTCTCAGAGCCACTAGGTAACCGAGAACTCAGGAGGGTTCAAAGTTGTTTCTCAAATTACATGGGAAAAAAAAAAAAAAAAAAAAAAGTATTGTGATACTGTGATCTGATCACATTTTTCTATTTAGACCATTTTTGATACTGACTACCTGTAGTTTCTTCATAAAATAAGAAGCTACACATGGAAGAGGAATAGGATGCCCACAAAAATGGTCTATAAGGAGACAGGTAAGCTAAAGATAAGTATGAAATGGGTATCTAGCAGATGCTAGGTGGTTTCAGTAGTTGTTTGGCTAACCTAGCTGTGGATTCTGCCATTAGGCAGGTCAGGACAGCTGTGGAAGTGTTACTCGAGCTAGGTTTCTCAATGCCAGCTCAGGTGTATACTTGTTGCTATGCTATCTCAGGTATTAAAATCAAAGTAGCCTCATTAGTAAAGACCAACAGCTGTGGAAAAGCATTCACTTAACAGACAACTAGCTTTTGAAGATGCTACTACGAATGACCAGTTTGTCTCTTCTTCTCTTTTGTGTTGTTGTCCCAAAATCTCTTCTGGTACTATTTCATCTGTCTGTTCTTCAGTTTGTTCCAAGAATACCAATTTAAACATGATTAATTTAAACTGAAGTTTTGAGATAATTTGTTTTTATCCAAAGCAGGAATAGTGAGTGTTTCACTGACAGGATGGGAACTTGTGCCAGAAGGGTACCAATGAAATGCTTGTAATGGTAATGTTTCAGACTTTCTCATTTTATAATTTGGCAGGAGCTTATAGGTGTCGCTGAGGCCTGCATTAGTCAACTATACTGTTTCTGCTGTACCACCTCCTTCAGTTATTTCTGCATGGCACTGCATAGTGCTTTTGAGGTTTAAAACTTGTAGATTCTTGAATGACAAGGATTTTTGCAACCTTTGTCATATAATGAATCATAGCATGGTTTGGAAGGGACCTTAAACATCATCTAACTCCAACCCTTCTGCAATAGGCAGGGATGCCACCCACTAGGTCAGGTTGGCCAAGGCTCCATCCAACCCGGCCTTGAATAATGAATAAAGATTATAGTGTAGAATAATAGTCTAATTCTCAGCTAGCTCAAATAGAATAGCTTTTACATGTGTAATAGATATTTATCTGAGCATTCTTAATCTACATTTATATATTTATAGCTATAACTTTATACTTTAAAAAATATTTTAAGCACAATTAGGTATACCTTCATAACCACATATTAATATACATTCATTAAAACACCTGTATCTATTAAAGAAGGATTTTATGTTGTTATAGGGAAATAAAGCTCATAAATTTGTCTCTCGTCTAACACCATCTTAAGCCTACTGCTGATATGACTAGGCTCATTGAGTCCCCTGCACAATTTCTCCTTTCCTAATGTCTCTTTCTGAACCTTAATTCAATTAAGTATACATTTATTTCAAGAAGAATCAGAAGCATGTACAAGCTCCATCATCTACAGAAACCATGTGTTATAGTGCCATTGAGACCCCTGCAGTCACACACATGTGCATGCGCACACACACTGAGAACATTAGAGCTAGTGCTGTATATGAAGTAATGGGCACAGCAGCACCTTAAAGCATCCTTACTTTTGCAGTTTGAATTCCTTCAGCGGTTTGCTGGCACAATTTATGACAGTTGTTTATATTCATTGCAAGCTTGACGGAAGTACATAGCTCAAAAGGGGGCTTGCTGGAAGGAGTGTGAGTCCTTAGAAAATGTAAGTGAAATGGAAAATATTACTTTATTTTTTTTCCAAGTGGAGATGTAATTTAATTGCTCTTCCTCTTACACTGTAAATAAGTTAAATAACATTTGAAAAGAATTTATGAAGATTCAAAAGGTGATATATTCATTTTCTTCTTCTTTGAACTTATTTGGGTAGGAAAAAAATAATTTTTAGAGTGAGAAAATTATTACTTTAGAGGAAAGAGATTTCAAGATTAACAAAGTCAAAATAAGAACTATGGGTAAAACAAAGGCATGCTTGGGAGTCCTGAGCCACAGAAAATGCAGCATAATTTGTGATGAAATATTTCCAGTAGGAAAAAAAATATGAAGAATAGGTTTCCATAGCAATGCATTATTTTTACTTTCTCTTAAAGTAAAAGACTTTTTAGTTTGAGAATACTCTCTAGCAAAAATGAATTTAAATATATTATAAAGGTTTGATTCTGTAAATTTTTTTATTGTTTCATTTTGTGAGATTTCAGAGCTATTGAACAGGGAGATGAAGCTCTAAGTTATAGTCACTTGGCACATACAGAAAATAAAAGCATAGATACAGTGTAAAGACACATTTGCAAAGGTGTTCAGGCAGTGAAACATCATGATAAATACAAGCCTTGTTAATGAAACACAGAACACATTATTTTGCTTTATTGCATTCCTCTCCCAATGGTGAGAATGGGGATAAAATTCAAGTTTACAACTACACATCCCATATTTCGAAGATAGCTGACGGTCTACATGGTACTTGATGAAATAAGTTGTAAGATTTGTGTTTTAAATAACATCAGTGTGAAAGTGGCATGTTCTGAACCGCTATGCTGGCATAGAGAAGCCAGATCACATAGTTATATCTTCCTCATTTGTCCTACTTTCCTTCCTTCTTCATGCCTTTCACAGCCAATACAGCAGGATCAGTTTGGAAATTATTTCTGTTCCTCACTTTCCCAACTATAAAACAGAATAATTACAACTACTTCCCATTCCATGAGTGCCACAGAGCCAGAAATAAAACCTCTCTATATAAAAATGTGGAATATTATTACAAATTAAAAATGTTTAAAAAGGGCATGTTTTGCAATTTTGGTTAAATAGAAAAATACTTAATTTGTGTCCTGATTTTTGTAGGAATTTTTCTCCATTCAAATTTTTCTCTCTAACAGTAATTATGTTTTTATAATTCTACATCATGACAGTCCTGGGTCACCAAGTTTAACATATTTTAAAGAAGCATGTCACCCTGAAAGAGGAAGAAAGTGCAGAAAACTCAAATTCTGGTCCTAATCCATCACTCCATGTTTGCAATTAAGTGAAAATAATTACTTTCTGCAAAACAATACCTACCATTCATGCAATTTTGCATCTCTTTAGTTTTATTCTTTATTCTGTAAATATTGTGGGTTCCTATAGTGAATTCATCAGATGTGTCAAGCTCAGATAACTTGTCTCACTGAAGGCAAAGAATTCGACACCAAGTGCTGCGCTCAGCTCTGGGTCCCCCAACAAAAGAAGGACATGGATCTGCTGGAACAAGTCCAGAGAAGGGCCACAAAGATTATCAAGGGGCTGGAGCATCTCTCCTTTGAAGACAGGCTGAGAGAGGATGTTCAGCCTACAGAAGAGAAGGCTCCTGGGAGACCTACAGCCTTCCAGTACCTAAAGGGGGGGCCTACAGGAAAGCTGGAGAGGGACTCTTTACAAAAGGGTAATGGCTTTAAACTGAAAGATAGATGTAGGTTAGATATTCAGTTATTTACTATGAAGGTAGTGGGGCACTAGAACAGGTTGCCCAGAGAAGCTGTGGATGCCCCATCCCTCGAAGCGTTCAAAGCCAGGTTGGACGGGGCTTTGAGCAACCCGGTCTAGTGGGAGGTGTCCCTGCCCATGGCAGGGGGGTTGGAATTGTATGATCTTTAAGGTCCCTTCCAAACCAATCTGTTCTATGATTTTATGATCTATTCTATGATTCTAAGAAGTTATCAGGAGATAAACCTTTATTTCCACACAGCAAAACTCTAATCCAAAAAATCATGGCACCTAAAACATAAGTGTTATAATGTAGATCTCTGTTGTGGTTTTTATATTGAATTTGTATTATACCATGGATGTAGAATGAGAATTAATCTTGTTTGCCTATCCTCCCAACCTAGTCCAATTCTCAGCATTTTTGAAATCTCTTTTAAAATAAATAGCTTTGTCATGCTGTACCACATTCTCATTGTCTCAGAATCTGACTTTTTTGACCCCAAACTTGTTTTTGTTGTTTTGACTAATCAGTAAGTAAAGAAAAAAAGAAAATATTCATTTTCTATTTTCTATCCCTAATAATCTACAAAGGTTAATGGATACTATTAACTATTTACATAGTATTAATAATTATCATTAATCTGCATCCCTGAGGATCAAGCATGAAGAAATATTTTGCAATGTTTCATTCAGCTGTGAGATACGATTTGGTGTGATCAAACAATATTCTGAAAACTGATATATTACAGATACATATATTACAAACAGCTGTTACTTTATTTATATGAATGCAGTAATATATTTCTCAGTATAAGTTTTAGTAAAACAAACAAACGAAAATACTTCCTTTAGTAACAGCATCAAAATTGTCATTACTGAAGATGGAGATCTTAACAAAACTGGTACCCTTTTAGATTTATTCAGAAATTAAAATGACTACATTTTAAATATATAACAAAAAATTCCACTTGGCTCACTGTGTCCTTCCACTTTCTATTTAAAGTATTCTATATATATGATATATATATATATATATATATATTGATTTTAGCACTCAGCAATGTGAATTTTGTGCTCCACAGAATGCAAAGTGCAGCTTTTGCATTTGGTTGCGTTTATTGTTTCCTGATAGTCTGGCTACTTGGCAGCATGAAACTATCTGAGTGCTTAATTCTAGTAACATAATTGTCCAGTAATCCTGGGGTTCTGACTCCTCCAGTTTCCTGTATCTATGTATACCAAAATTTTTTTTCCTGTCTATTTTTAGTTGTTACTTTTAATATTCAATAGCTCTGCCTAACTGGATGTAAACTATTTCTTTTACAAGGATGATGTCTCTTAACCATGTGGTTTGAAAGACTATATTCCAGTCTTCTGGAAGGTCAATAAATTCTACTGAAGGTTGATAATAATTTGATAATAGCTTGTAATTGTCACCTGGGCTGTTTTGCATTTCCATGTAGGTATTTGCTCTCATTGATTGGGAAATGTTCTAAAAATTCCATTCTAATCATTATTCTTTTATTTTTTTTCCTGTGCACATTGTGTTTCAGAGTATCTATTATGTTAGTATTTAAAATATATTTTCTTTTAGCTTTAGCTAAAGTTTTTTAAAATAATGATCAAATTTTAGAAACGTGTATGCAACCTAATGCACTAAGATATAATATGCACCACTAGAATTTCTAGAGCAAATAATTTCCTGTAATTGTTCCTAAATTTGATCCAGACATATAATGCTGGGGGATTTCACCATATAAATGCCATCTTTATACTGATCTTTCAGTTTTGTAACACTGTTTTTCATTCTAATATATTCAAACATGACCAAAAAAAAAAAAAAAGTTTCTTGACTGGGCTGTTTGTGAACTCTTCTTGGTCTTGTGGTCTTGTTAATTACCACAGGTACTCTTAGAGAATGGCGATATGCAAATGCCTTTCATAGATGTATAACTCATGAGAACGTTTCTCAAGAATTATCTACCCCTTTTACAAGCATTGCATTTATATATATTAAAAACAAAACAAAAAACAAACAAGAACAAGAACAAAATAACAACAAAAAACAAGACTTTCTTCAAATTAAATTTCTTTAATACATTTAATGTACAAATTAAATATATATTTTATGCATTTTTTGAGGTGTATTTCTACCTGAAACCTATGAAAGCTTTGCAGATTGGAGACCTATATAATTAGACATAATAAACATATTATTGAATAAGTGAGGGTTAATAAATACATTATTGTACAGCTGAGAATTATTAAAAATCCTCTGAACTTCTCCTACATGCATACCATGGCATACATTTTTAAAGAGAATTCAGATATAACATAAAGTGTGTAGCAGATGACACGTAAATCAGCAATTGACATTTAACAATAAGTTTTATGCACTCACAGACTACTTGTACTTTATTCTTGTGCTTATTTCCTTTTTCTGCAATATATTCTAAGGTTGATAATGTATGAAAATGTTCAGACTGCTTACTAAACAATTCTGCATTCTCCACCAAGCATGGCTATATATATTCATTACTTAATCCCATGTTGTCAACACATACAAAAGAAAACATTAAACTAATATCCAAAGGTTACCTTTTAGCATTTTACATATATTTTTTTAATTCAACTATTAAAGTTAATTATTAATGCTAGTAGAATTCACAATAAAATTATTTAAAAGCCAGAGTAAAAAGATTTGTTTTAAATTACTGAAACACAGAAAATTGGACGTTTATGCTAAAATGTCATTCTTCAGTAAGCCTGTTGTGTTTAGGTTTTGCAGTTGACTTAAGAACCTCAAAATAGAAAGGAATGAGGTTCCATTCACTCAAATTAGACAAGGCAAATACTGCATTGGAATATTGACATACTGTAACTGAGAAGAAAAATGTGATAGACTCAGCAGATGCAGCTTAAGATGCAACTCTTCCATGATATGGCCACCCTGATCCTCTGGGGAGACTCCTGTTCATTCAGCAAAAGTGACAACATGGAGAAAGAGTAGGTTTTTCAGCAATAATATTTTACAGACTAGTGTCTTAGGGGAAATGGTGATAAAAATGGATGACATAATATAACTAACTGATGTCTATCGTTGTGTAGATTCAAGATCCAGTTCAGCTACCTAGACAATACCCTCCAGAAGAGGAAGAGGGCACACAGCAGAGCGTCTTAAAGCACCAGAGATAAACTTCCAAAACATCTTGACTTAAATTCCCTAGTTTTAGTAATATGATGAGACACATATTTTAAGCTATATAAGAAAATAATATCTTTATAGAAAATAAAAATGTCAAATTAGACTTATTTGTATTGTGATGGAATCAGGAACTCTCAGAAAAAAAAAAGTGTCTGTATCGTTAGTCAAACTGAGGAAATAAAACTTGCATACTGGTAACTGCAGAGTGGCAAAAATCTACAAAGAAAAATACATCATCTGTTTCTGTAGGCAGTACTATCATATCTTTGAGAGATTTGGCTGGCATTAATTTTTATGTTAATAATTCAGGCAATTGCATTTTTTAATATTATTTACTAATGCAAAAATAATATATTATTTTGTCTTGCAAATAAGTTCTATTTACAATGAATTGGTAGAGACCCTTGATATTTAAGCAGTCTTTCCTTTATCCTACTGCTTATCAGAGATTCTGTGGTAGGCATCACTAGGAAATACTCCTTTCACACTGATATGTGGCATTAACAGTGTTTATAGAAGCCTCTGCAGGCTTACTGATTTTCCCTCATATTCTCCCTAGTTTTTCTGTAGCCCTGAGACCTTTACAAGAAATTGGGCATACTTAAGTGCTCTGAAGCATTTATTTTAAAGATGATACAGGTAAAGACTAGAGTGCTTTGATGTTTGCCAACTATTATGAAGTCTCTCTTGACACAAGATAAAGGTTAAGACAGAAAAAAAAAAAAAAAACAGGAAAAGAAAAATATATTGGCATAATTCAAATGTAAACTTCCCGTTTACTAAAAAGTACCAAAAAAAAAAATCATCTACTATTTTGATATGCACATTTTACCTTTGTTAAAAACATCTCTCACATTATATTTCTGAAACAGAAGGTTCTATTATAGCAATTTAGAATATATTCCTTTCATTGTCTGAAACCAAATTAAAGAGTGCTGCTTGAAAGTATACTTTCTCTGTCATAGAAAACATTTGCTCAAATCCAGTAATATTTTTGCTTAAGAAAATTAATAAGGTGTTTTTTTTTTTTTTTTCTCTATCTATTCCAAATTGCATAAGCACATCTCATATATTGGAGATGTGCTCAAATATTAAATCAAAGTTTGGAACAGCAAAGATAGGACACAAGGACAAGAATGTCTTTACCTGCTTAAAGCTTCTCGTAATTTTCAGACAGAATTATCTTGTTAACCTTCCAGGTTGTTTTGTTTTGTTTTAGTGAGAATGTCACTGAATTTTTCTGCACACTTCTATAATATTCTGGAAGTCCTATGAAAGTTTAGACATTCACATATGTCAGCCTACAATGGCCTCCACATTTAAGGGATTGGGATAAATTTCCTCCTTCATCTCTCCATATTTTAACTACATTATGCAGATTTTCCCTTTGAATTGTCTGAAATTTGTAGATTGGTTTCCCCCAATGATTTCACATTTTCTTTGATTTGTTTCCCTTTTCTAAAAATGGTGATGTGATCATTGAGAGTTTTGTCACAACTGTGTAATCCACCTATCACTTCATTGACCTGACCCTGATATACAGCTGAAGGACCAGTCAGCTTTCTAAAATAATCTTGCCTCACATCATGATGAGAACAGTTTTTATGTTTCCTTTCTGGAAAGAGTCTGATAGGTAAATCTAATTAAATGTGCTGTATGTAATATGGTAGGCCATCCAAGAAAGAAACGCATCAGTCATAGTGACATGCTGATTCTTCACTGATTTTCATGGTACCTTATCTTTCTATTTTCTCACATTCTAACCTTTTCCACCACTTCAAATGACCTCTGTCAACAATTCTGCATGTTCTGATAGTTAACAGGAATTAAGAAGATGGACATCAAGATCTAAGTAAATGTTTGTGTAAGATACCTTATCTTTGGAATTCCTTGGCTAGATACTGCTCTACAAATTCCTCATGGAATGTAAATTATTATTGACTCATTGGATATGTTCTGTGACTGCTTCAAACTCTTGCTCAATGCTACTCTTTGGGCAGGAAGAAACTAAATGAGGTTTAATAGGAGCAAGTGTAGAGTCCTGTACCTGGGAAGGAACAGCCGGACGTACCAGTACAGGCTGGGGGATGACCTGCTGGAGAGGAGCTCTGAGGAGAAGGACCTGGGGGTCCTGGTAGACGACAGGTTGACCATGAGCCAGCAGTGTGCCCTCATGGCCAAGAGGGCCAACGGGATCCTGGCGTGCATTAAAAGGAGCGTGGCCAGCAGGTCAAGGGGGGTGATCCTCCCCCTCTACTCTGCCCTGGTCAGGCCTCACCTGGAGTACTGTGTCCAGTTCTGGGCTCCCCGGTACAAAAAAGACAGGGATCTCCTGGAAAGAGTCCAGCGGAGGGCCACAAAGATGATACGGGGCCTGGAGCATCTTTCCTATGAAGGAAGGCTGAGAGACCTGGGTCTGTTCAGCCTGGAGAAAAGAAGACTGAGAGGGGATCTCATCAATGTGTATAAATACCTGAGGTGTGGGAGACAGGGGGATTTGGCCAACCTCTTTTCAGTGGTTTGTGGGGATAGGACAAGGGGTAATGACCACAAGATAGAGCACAGGAGGTTCCGCACCAACAAGCAAAAGAGCTTCACAGCGAGGCTGATGGAACACTGGAACAGGCTGCCCAGGGAGGTTGTGGAGTCTCCTTTTCTGGAGATATTCAAGGCCAGTCTGGATGCCTACCTGGGGAGCCTGCTCTAAGGAACCTGCTTTGGCAGGGGGGTTGGACCCGATGATCTTTTGAGGTCCCTTCCAACCCCTTCAAATCTGTGATTCTGTGATTCTGTGATACTCTCCCAAAAATAATAAAATCCAACAAAATGTTAATTTCTCATTTAGATGGGTAATTATCACATTGTATATCAGGTTATCTATGGAAGACAAGTACAGCAATTTTGTAATTTAATCGCTTGCACTTTTACCATATTAGTAACCTTCACTTAAGTGTCACTTTCAATCTCTGAGCCTAAGTATTTGCGTTGACAGATTTAGTTCCACAAATCCTTAAAAACTAGAATAAATAAATTTGTCCTTTTTCTGACAGTATCTTCATCCACCTTTTGTAGTCAGTGACATACATCTTCTGCCAGTCTTTCAGCCTCTGCATTACAAAAACGACTGCTTCTGCAGGTACAATAATTTGCAATCTGACCACAACCACTCATTTTTGCCTTTTCTAGTGGTCATAGAATGAACCAACAATATTCATCAAGACTCCAGGGAATGGCTCTTAAAAGGGGATGAAGATAGCTTAAAGAATTTTTTTTTTCCTTCTGACATGTCTGACAATGCCAACTTCTGATAATATGCAATAGTTCTTCACTTTGCTATGTATGTCACACCAGTCTTTGATTGAGTCATTCATAAGCTTTATCGGAGCTATGCAGAATGCCTAGTATGCACTCTTGATGGATTATAGGTATGATTTTTCTAGATGAATGCCTTTCCACAAGTACATGCTTCCAGGAAGAGTATCTCCATATTTTCCATTAATATTTTGGGCTTAGATTCATAGCTTGGTAAACGGGAAAGTTTTTCTAGGTTCTGAGACAAACTCTGCAGGAACTTTCTCTGTACAGAAGATGTTAGGATTGTCCATTCCAGCTGGTCCCGTGTCCCATTCTTGTCATATTATGCCTCAGGAGTTCTTTAGCATTTTTTTTTTTCATATTGTTATTTATGTAACAGAAGCCTCTTTCCCCGTCATACGTATTTTTCTGTCTGAAGTCCAAAAATGAACAAACTAACAAGAACAAACAAACAGAAAAAAAAATAAAAAATAAACAAACAACAACAAAAAAAACACAACACACCACCACCATCACCACAACCACCAAAAACAAATAAACAAACAAAAAATCTCTACTATCACCTGGGAAAAATAATTCATTCTTTATAACTTGTCATGCTCATTCATCTTTTTCCTGTGATCTTACAGCCCAAAGCTATGCATTGGTGCTATGCATCTTCCAGCCACTTGCAATGAAACATATGGAAGTTCTAGTCTAGGACATTTAAACACAATTATAACAGATGATCTTTGAGCAGTCTTCTGTGCTGCTATGTAATAGTCTGGTCTAGCTTTATATGGCATTTACCATCTCAACAGAATAAGAGGACTCCTGAAATGAAAATATCAATTCCTGCAGTAGAAGTTAAGCTCCTGCAGCTCTAAAAATCACATGAGTGTAACGTGCGTTGTGGATCGAATATACAGAGGACAAGTATCCTTCTGAAGTTGTCCAATAGTGAGCTGAACAAGTTCACACTATGTTGGGCAATGAACTGGCTGAACGGCAGGCAGAACTCAAAGGATTGTAGTAAATGGGGCTACATTTGGCTGGCAGCTGGTCACTAGCAGTGTGCTCCAGGGCTTAATTCTAGGGCCAGTGTTGTTCAACATTTTCATCAATGATCTGGAGGCAGGAGTTGAATGCATCCTTAGCAGTTTTGCTGATGATACTAAACTGGGAGGTGCCACTGACTTTCAGGAGGGATGAGAGGCCTTGCCAAGGGTAATAGGTAGATTAGAATACCGGATTATTTGTCAGTTTTGAAGAAAAGAAGGTTAAGAGGCGACCTAATTGCTCTCTACAATTTCCTGAGGAGGGGAAATGGTTCCAGTCTCTTCTCCCTGGTAACCAATGACATGATGTGTGGGAATGGCACAAAGCTGAACCAGGGGAGGTTCAGACTGGATATTGGGAAAAATTTCTTTACCAAGAGGGTGGTCAAACACTGGAACAGGCTTCCTAGAGAGATGGTTGTTGTCTCACGCCTGCCAATGTTCAAAAGATATTTGGATAATGCCCTTAATAATTTGCTTTAAGTTTTCATTAGTCTTGAAGCAGCCAGGCAGTTGGACTTGATTATCTTTGTAGGTCCCTTCAAACTATTCTGTTCTGTTTATTCTATTCTATTCTATTCTATTCTATTCTATTCTATTCTATTCTATTCTATTCTATTCTATTCTATTCCATTCCATTCCATTCCATTCCATTCCATTCCATTCCATTCCATTCCATTCCATTCCACTCCCCTGCCCTCCCCTCCCCTCCCCTCCCCTCCACTCTACCCTGTCCTGTCCTGTCCTGTCCTAACCTGTCCTTGTCTATTTTATTCTATTCTATACTATTCTTTTCTATTCTATCCTATTCTTATCTATTCTATTCATGTCTATTCCATCAAATAACACTGGGATTGTACTAGCACTGCAGATAAGGGATGTCTGTGGAAAAAAAAATGCAAATGACTTAACATTTCATTTAATGCAGTTAAGATGCTTTTTTTTATGTCACCAGATTAAAGCACCGACAAAGATACCGAAACCTCATTTGATTTTCTGTTTTATTTTGTGCCTATATTGCAATGTTTGTCAGAAGCTGCAAACTCTTAGAAAAGGAGCAATGTCTTTCTGTGAAACACAGGACTATGCATATTAAATGAACAAAACAAATATAATAGCAATCACAGTAAAAGAACACTTGTTACAGCAGGTCTTGTATTAGATAGTACCTGAGGGCATTAGTAGGTAGGATAAAAACATCAGTACAAACAACGTTAGAATTTGTGCATAGGATAGATTTGCTGGTGGGTTCTGGGAAGGAAAAGTGTTCTGCAGCAGTATGGAAATGTGCATAGATCAGGAAGGCCCCAAGGTATTTATACTATGCTGTGACCTATTTTGTTATTTTGTTATATGTTCATCAAAATATATGAAACTTAAAAATTCTGAGTTGGTAATAATTTTATTCGTGATACTTCATGGTTCTGACAATCAGATTCGGTATAATAGCTTAGTACTGCATTTCTTTACCATCTAAAATATTAATACAAGAATTGACTAAATATCTCTTCTAAAGTCTATATGGCCCAGAGGTTATTAAGAAATACTGTTTTTGCCTTTAGGGGGTTCAGTCTGCTTTCCATACCTGCAGAAAGCTTTTGTATGTTCAGCTTTTGAAGGATAGATCCTTTTCAAAGCAAAGGCAAAGGAATGCTAATAAATCACATCTTTATGAAATATTCATTAATTCAGTGTGTTCTTCACAAGGCTGCTGCCAAGACAGTGCAGGGTGACGAATTACATTTTACACACACAGGAAATGGTTGACAAGATACATTGTCTATATAGAGGGTTTCCTGAATGGTCACATACAAGGCTAACCAACAAAAGTTGTTTACACTATTAAGCAAGCAAGACAAAAATGCAGCTGTCTATATCCCTGCCAAGTTCCTGTACCTTCTCTTTTATGAAGTTTTCCCTCCTGGCTTAGTTCTACTTTTTTCTTTTAATAAATTTTGTACTCACGAGGTACTTAGAATGCCAGTGGAATGAAGGCAGATGGTAAGAAAAAAGTGAGCCAGCCTTGTGCCCTTTGTCATGTCTTATGAGAGGATGTGGACTTGCCTTAAGGTCTCTCCATGTGTCAGCTGTCATCAAAAACACACTGCATGAAAACAAGCTCAATGTTCCTTCACTGGAGAATGAAATGGAATCTCTTTCTTGATTGCCTCTTTCATCTCTTTAGCACTTCGAAAGCAACCCCTGGGTAGCAAGGACACTGGAATCAGTATGAATATGTTCCATCTTGCCCACAATTGCACTCTAACATAACATCATGATAAAGCATGGTGTTGTGAAATCACTCAAAGGGCACATCTTTCACTGAAAGGTGTATATCTTTTGACTGGCTCAGTACAAGAGGGATGACATAGATTTACAAAGACTCAAAGGCAAAGTTTGCAGAAAGTAGCCATTAAGATGTAATGGAACTTTACTCTTCAGGGAGTGCACAAAATGTACGAGAACTACTTGCTAACTGGGCTTTGTCCTGGACATGAAAGGAAAGACAAGATGTAAGGATTGTGATTTAATTAGGCTCCATCGTTACTGACTTAACTCATCTGGGAACTATGCAGGTCATCTTAATTATTTCCACTTTCTAGAGGGCAAAACCCACCATACTGACACTCCACACCCTCCAGAACTTAACGGCGTTTTTTGGAGGCCTACCACTCCCTGTTTAAATGAGAGCTAGGGGACTGCTGAAAAGAAAAATGAATAAATAAAAAAATCCCCAATCTATCTTCATTTCATGTATATTGGAAATATCGTATTCTGTTCCTGAAAATTTCTTGGTGATGGTTCAGGTTAAGACTACATATCAAAGACCATTCACAATTCCCATAAACTGAAAATGAGATTCTTTGTGTGTTTTTCTTGATAATTCATCAACTATCTTTGTTATCTTGGTACACTCAAAGCAGATTCCTAAGCAGTTAACTTCCTTATCTAAATATACATATATATTCATTCTTAGAAAGAGAAAAATGTAACATTTTCTTATTTGTTCATTTTTGACCTTTATTTAACACTACAGCTCTAGTATAAAAAACATTGTAGAATTGAATTACCTATAAGCAGTCAGGAGTCTCAGAGAACAAAGCTTGATGGCAAACCAGCAGAGATCAACTGAGTGCCTGTGAAAAGTATTGCTGACACTTTGCCATCTACCAAAAGCTCTGCTATTTTCTTTGCTTCCTTATCATACTTCCTCTTGCTTCATTTTTCCAGAGAATATTTGTGTTAGTGTGACTATCAGTTATCCCAAGCCTTACTCTATTAAGTAAATTCCTTGTCTTTTTGACTTTGACTACAACGTGTTTGTTCAAAGTTTTGTTTCACCCCATGGGATTATGCATACAGCCTCCTCCCCAGAGTCTGGCACCTCCAGTCCTCAGCATTAACACCTTGTTATGGTGGGTTTCTAGAAGGTACCTGACTTCAGTCTCTTTCCTGTACTTTTTGCTAAAATGAATAAGCCTGTCTAGCCACTTTTAACTTAAAAAACTAAAAACATTTTTAAATTTAAAAATTAAAAAAAAATTATACCACTATAACATATACTATGTGAACACACTGCAAATATTGCAGCTTCAGTCTCTGAAGTTACAATGACTGAATCAAGATTTTTCCAAAATTCAGAAAAATTAGGTCACTGTTTGTTCATGCTATTACTATTGCTGTACATTTATTCTGGGTTTATGCTTACATCTTATACTTCCAGAATATATTCACAGTACAAAAACAATGTGAATATTCTTCCCTGAAAATAAAATAAGCTCCTTTCAGTTATCACAGCAGAGTCCTCTACATATAAAATGTTTGTGCTTGATTTGAAAAGTTGTCTGTTTAAAACTGAGGATTACATTTTGCCGGGGGAAAATAGTGTGTCTGTGTGGGGGTGTGGTATGGGGAACAAAGGCATTATGTGACATCCTATGAGTATTTTAAGACTGCAAATATTTGTTATTTTTTCTTAGCTCTGCCACAAGTAGCCAGTGTGTAATTCTATATCTGATGGCTAACGTAAAGATTTTGAATTCAGAATTAATTTTGTGACAGTAAACAGTGTATACTAAACTTTGTTTCAAGAAATTTAGATTTATTTGCTAAAGAATATAATTATGTACTTAAGGGACCACTGACAAGTGGTGTTCCTCAGAGGTCGGTATCGGGACCAGCATTTATTAACATTTTTGTTGGCAACATGGACAGTGGGATTGAGTGTGCCTTCAACAAGTTTGCTGATGACACCAAGCTTTGTGGTGTGGTCAACACACCAGAAAGAGGGGATGCCATCCAGATGGACCTGAACAGGCTTGAGAGAAGGGCCCATGGAAACCTCATGGATTTCAACAAGACCAAGTGAAAGGTCCTGCTCATGGATCAGGGCAATGCCAAGTACCAAAAAAGACTGGGTGGGGAATGGATTGAGAGCAGCTCTGAGAAGGACTTGGGTGTGCTCGTTAATGAGAAGCTCAACATGAACCAGCAATGTGCACTTGCAGCCCAGATAGTCAACCATATCATGGGCCACATTAAATAGAAACGTGGCCAGCATGCTGAGGGAGGTGATTCTTCCCCTCTACTCTACTCTCATGAGACTCCCCACCTAGAGTACTGCATTCAGCTCTGGGGACCCCAACAAAAGAAGGACATGGACCTACTGGAACAAGTCCAGGAGATGTCTACAAGGATGATCAGAGAGCTGGAGCACCTCTCCTATGAAGACAGGCTGAGGATGTTGGGGTTGTTCAGCCCGGAGAAGAGAAGACTCCAGGGAGACCTAATAGCAGCCTTCCGGTACCTAAAGGGGGCCTACAGGAAAGCTGGAGAGGAACACTTTAGCAGGGAGTGTAGTGACAGGACAAAGGGTAATGGCTTTAAACTGAAAGAGGATAGATGTAGATTAGATATTCAGAAGAAGTTCTTTACTATGACGGTAGTGGTGCACTAGAACAGGTTGCCCAGAGAAGCTGTGGATGCCCCATCCCTCAAAGCGTTCAAGGTCAGGTTAGATGGGCTTTGAGCAACCTGGTCTAGTGGGAAGTGTCCCTGCCCATGGCAGGGGGGTTGGAACTGTATGATCTTTAAGGTCCCTTCCAACCCAATTCATTCTATGATTATACGAAATGGGTTTTAATACTGTTATACAATTTAAAGTGCTTACCTGAGGCCAAATCCATCTGATCCTTAAAAAAATCTCATACAATACATTCTGTTTTCACAACAGTGTATATTAAGAAAAAATAATTTTAAATACTATTAAGTGAAAATGGCAATTTAAATGAAACTTCTTGTGGTAGGAACAGCATAGAGTTTTTTTTTATTTTTTTTTCACATACGTATTACTTTCTGTTAATTTCTGTAAACACATTTCTTTTGGAACAATAAAATATACTCTTCTAATCATTGTCAAATTCTCTTGAACTTGTCACCGCACTAAAATTTGTGAGCATACACTAGGAGAATTTATAGGTAGGTTGCCTACAGTAATAATACAAACATATTCTGTTATATAGGAGTCATGAGCAGCGAATGGGACCTCTCAATACCATTAAAATGCATGATAATTAAAAATAAGTATTCCAAGAAGTAAGTCCAATGGGAAAAGTTCGTAATTTGTTACAGATTCTAAGGTCATTTTTAACAAATTCCAACAAACTTAAATCATTTCAGCTCTCTAGGGAACATACATCTTTGAAGTATCACTGAAGCATGTAATCTGGCTTTTCTTTTGCTCATAATCTCCCCCAGCCTTGAAATGTCCCCTATGTTCATATTATGAAAAGAGAGGTAGAAGTACTAATATGGATATCCATATGTATTCAAACAATTTGGGGAGATTTTTGTTGCCTTGACAGCAAATGAGCTGGACAGACTAAGCCAGGAAATGTGTCCCTGAACCTTCACTCCTCTCTGTCGAGGAAATATAATTCATCACTGGACAAGTCTCCAATCACTTTGTAAAGCTGAAAGCAGAATTTTCAAGTGAAATAGAAAGTTAAATAATAATTAATGCTTTCATAAATTTTACATTTAAAACTTTAAAACAAAAATCAGCAAATTAAATTTGGTTACTTTTCTCCAAATTTAACTCCTCTATCTGTATTTTTAGTTAGTCTTGCTCTATGAAATTTATACAAGCTAATTAATGTATTTTGAATTAGTACTTCTGATACCAATATTTAAATGTTCATATTTATTATTGACATTGACATTTTCCCTTATTTACTTTGTGAAATGATTATCCAGTATCATTTTTATTGTGTATCATCTTTATGATGTTGAGTTCACTTCAGCAAATTCAGGGTTTAAGGGTTTCTGACTCAACACAAAAAGACAAAACTGTAACCTCACAAGAAACAGATTTCCATAGGCTTTTTCCAGTTGATAGCAATATCATAGTCAGCTAAAGACTAGGGGTTGCACTCCAGAGAGTATGATGAAAGTTTTCCTTTTGTCTTTGAGCTTCTTTATAGAGATAGGTACTAGAATCTAGCACAGACAAAATCCTGTGTCAAAAAAAAAAAAATGTGGGGAAAAGACAGGGACATGTCAAAAAAAATGTGGGGAAAAGACATGTCTTGCCTCATAGGAAAGTAGTGGGATCTCTGACTTGTTTTTAGCTAAAGTATGGAAGAAAGGTGTTTAAGTCTTCTAAAAAATCCCCTTCTCTTTTTCTGGTGTTCTCAAGAGTTTAGGAAGAGATGCCCAGGCCTCCAGGTGAGGTGAAAGGAAGGAATCTTCCATAATGCCATTTCATTTAATCAGTCCAGAAAAGCAAATCGAGATCATCACCTCTATTTGAAAGCCAAGATTTTCCTGGCTGGGATGTTTGGGATCTTTGTATAGAAAGGTTCTCCAGAGTTCAAGATGAAGAGAAGGAAGACTGAGCTATCTCAGTCTAATTCTTCATGCACTCCACCACTCCAGATGCCCTTTAGTATACCCTCTCGTTCATCATCTATGCTGTTCATGTAAACCATGATCTTAGTAGTCAAAGCCTCCAGCCTCTTCCACTAATCACTGCTGCAGGCTCATCATTCCCAACCTGTACTTTCTACAAGAGTGCTCCAAGAAACAAACTATCCAAATATCACAAATAATTTTGTATTTGAATCTCTTGATCTTAAGTTCAAGATTTAAAGAAAAAAAAAAGGTCTTACATCAACCTTTCAATTAATCAGTGCCGACCAATTAAAGTTAGCTTCCAGTTTAATCACCCAGATAGAAGTACCGTACTCTGCAATGACATGTATGTGACTAACCCTTTTAAATTGCATGTGCAAGGCTAATTTTCTCCCATATAACTCTCACCTCTGACAAAAGCAGATAGCACCAACATGCCTATAAGTTAGATGCAACCTCTGATAGGAAGGGTTCGATTTAGTGGTACAGGATTTGTACCTCTGGTTCAGTGATCACAGTACGTCCTTTTAAGACAACAAGCTACTGAGCAACTGACTACCTTCTAAGCTTCTTTTCACCCTTTCTGTACATCACTTTGGTGAATGTGTATGTACCGTTCTAGAGATAAAAGCCTTACATGAATAGCAATTACAAGTTGGTGCCCTGAAGGTAACAGGCATAGCGCACTAGCTGTAGAAAGTAGAAGTAATTGAATTTAGTGATGGGACCATTAGAGTACAGGTTGGGTTCCTAGAATACTACAAGTTTTGAAAGATCCTGTTGGGTTTATGGATTTTTTTTTTGGTGCAATTTGGGGAAATTTAAGGCTCCAAAAATCTAAATTAGGATCACATAAAAGCCCAGTGAGGAAAGCAGTTTCATGGAAATTTATATGGAAGCAAAGATTCTAAAGAATACAAAGGAGAAATCTTTTAAGCAGAAAGACCTTACCATATAAAGCTATGCTGTAATTTTCAGTGCAAGTGTGTATGCTTGTTCTTGAAATCTTCTCTTCTGGATAGCTACCAAAAACTTGACATGGTAAAGACACAATATCTCATTGAATATCAATGTTTGGGACCATCAAATAGTTGATGTTTTCAATCAGAAAACAAAATCTGATGATTTATATATTTTTATGTAATTTTGCAGTATTTATTAATCTTTATTTGAGTTATGATTTTTTTTTTTCTAATATAATAAAACATGAAAAATTGAAAAGCAAGCTGCAAGTAGATATCAGGCAGCAGAGATATTTGGGGAAATTAAACAAAATGCATGTGTATTTTTATGTACGGGTATGTTATGTATATTTGTGTAAAAGAGAGAGGAGAAATAGAGCTCTAACGTTTCTTTGTTACATTCTTCTGTCCAACTGTATAAGCAATTCTCTGAGGAGGTTTCTATATGAAAAGTTTGTTTCTGGTTTTGTTATGTTGCTGCAGTAGCAGAGGTAGAAATCTAGCAGAAATTGACTAATGTCCAGAATTAACAGACAATATTTTTTACATTTTAACACTCCTGTGGGGTCAATTAACGTCTTATTTTAGAATGAGTGTAGTGGTTAATGACAGTCTTTGAACATTAGCATTAACACTACTGTCCTAAACCACTGCCATTAGCCTGCAATGCAGCAAATTGTTGACAGCTATAACAAAGCATCAGATCCTGCTGCCTTGGAAGCTCAGGATTCTGAAATGCTCTCTGCTAATGTATAGTTAAGCAAATACTATTTCTTCTTAATATTGTTACTCACTTAAAACAATAAGAAAAATCAGTTGGTCATCTGGAATTGATTGTCTCAAATTGTTTTAAACATTATCTGAGAAATCTGCTTACTTGTCAAATATTTGAAGCTATTTGTATTTAATTGGAGTCTATGATCCATGAATGTGTGAAAAAGTAAATGATTTCTGTGCCACAAAAGAGGTCTTTTGTCACAAGATAGCAAATATGGTTAGATGACATGTTGCTACATCCTTACCTCATTTCAACTGCTGTTTCACTGCACTGTATGTATGAAGTGTATAATATTTGCTGTATATCTGCTGACTTTCAGCTCTAAATTAATGTAATCTGCAGATCTGCATTGCAGTCATATTATGAATCCAATTCAACTGAGGGGTATTCCAACAGAAGGTTGGTCTTTCACCTTTATAGTTATATAAATTGAATCTTGGTTTTATACTGAGGGAAAATCATTGCTTTAAAAGTTGTAACCAGTGTGAATCAAAACATCAGTTCACTAGCTAGCTTTCATGGCTAATAGTTGCATGTGCATTGGCCTCCAAAACCATTCAAATATAACATTAATATCTTTAAAAATAGTGTACTTCATGAGAAGTAATTTTCCGCCACATTCAATTACAGAAGCTGCTCAAAGATAAAATCCTATAAAGATTGTTGTTCTGAACTGATGGAACTCTATCATTTAATTTAGATTCTCCCTTCCCTTCCCTTCCCTTCCCTTCCCTTCCCTTCCCTTCCCTTCCCTTCCCTTCCCTTCCCTTCCCTTCCCTTCCCTTCCCTTCCCTTCCCTTCCCTTCCCTTCCCTTCCCTTCCCTTCCCTTCCCTTCCCTTCCCTTCCCTTCCCTTCCCTTCCCTTCCCTTCCCTTCCCTTCCCTTCCCTTCCCTCCCCTCCCCTCCCCTCCCCTCCCCTCCCCTCCCCTCCCCTCCCCTCCCCTCCCCTCCCCTCCCCTCCCCTCCCCTTCCCTCCCCTTCCCTTCCAATACGCTGTCACATAGCAATGCTGCCATAAGTAGCAGTCTTGACCTCCTTCTCTGCCTGATAGCTTATTCTTACCCTCTTTGCTTCCTCTCTTGGGCTAACAGAAATGTTTGTGCTACTGCTAATTGTACTGGATCAGGGAACCAATCAGAGGAAAAACTGCCTTTTTTCCCTCCAGATTAATTTTGACTTGGATCAGGTTCTCAGTGTAGTTCACTAAAGCATTGCATGAGGAGGAAAAGCTTGTTGGTCTATGGGAAAGGAAGACCTGCTTTCTCTGGTGAAAATGCTAAGTTCATGTCACATAAGTATTACATTAAACTTTGGTTCTGGAGTTATCAGGATTTTGTCTTACTCTGCTATTCACATACAGAGAAATTTGAAACCTTATGTTTGCACCTACCCCTTTGATTTTTTGATTTAACTTTTGAAAGTTTTTTTTTTTTTTTTTGGGGGGGGGGAGGTGGGGAGTGTCACTGGTTATTCCCTCCCCATCCGCACCCCAGCTACCCATTCTATCTTTACTTAAGAGGTATAGGTATGAGGTCTATTATTCACAGTTTACATTTGTTGTACAAGCAAGCAAAGAAAAGGTGTGCGATCTCATGACATTGGCTCAGCAATTTTTACAGCTCTGACAGAGAATGTCTCTGCTCTGATGGAAGCCTTCTTTTAACTCCATGCCTGAAATTACTCTAAGCATTACAACATCATTACAACCTTGGATTTGAATATAGGCCTTTGCTGTAATTTCTAACATCGTCTTATAGAAATCTCTGGGAAACATATAAAAGCTGAAGTATAAAGCTGAAGCATAAAGCTGACGTATCAGTATTCTTAAATGGGTAAAACTGGGAGTGTTAAGCAACCTAACATTGGTTTAAATTACAGTAGTAAAAGTAATGGTTGAAGCTATTATTACAACACTTTAGTGAAAACTTTGAACTGGTTGTGCAGTATTTAATATACTATTGTTCATTCACTCAAAAAAAAAAATCTGATTTAGGGTTGAAAAAGTACAAGTCTTCTGTTTCTGTTAGAGGTACTATTTGAATAAGAATCATGATTAGTTGAAATTTTAATTTAAGATCACACTGAAACTGACTTTCAGATTCTGAAATTTTCCAAGGTTTTTGCACATTATCTTGGTTAAATATAAGATAACTCTTGGATGTTATCTGTTCTTGAAGAATATATGTTCTTTGGGAAACAAACTCCACAAGAGGAGGTGCCTTTGTAACAGTTCGGGTAAACCTGCCAGTTCTTAGGATCATTTCAGGTCTCAAGAAACAAAACAAAACAAAACAAGCAAACAAACAAAAACAAAGAAACCAACCCATCAATCCAGGAATCTGCTTTTAATTTCAACAGAATTTTTTGAATATGAACACATTTAATACATTTTTTTTTTTTTTGGAACTAAGAGGTTAAAATAATTCATATTTAACATGTTCTTTGTACTACATCTTTAATTTCAGTAGAACATAAGTAGCAGAAATGAGGATGAAGGTCCTAAAACTAAATTAATACTAAAGGGACTATTCACCATCAGATGTTAGGAACATCATGTCTATCTTTCAGTACTTAGAACTGGAAAAAAGACACATTTATATCCTTTCATAAGAACATGCACTTTTATAAAAAGCAATCCAACTGCATCATAGTGGAATTTCACCTTCAGTGAGATAAAGTCAATGTAATTTTAAATTTGGTTTTAAATTTGTAGCTCATTTTAAAGGTGTTTCATGAACATCTGTATACACAGTCAGTAATGAAAATATAAAATCACGAAAGTATCATGAAATTTAAGATTTTTTGGAGTGTTGCTGATTAATACACTTGGACTTTTATGTCAAGACAAGACAGTATTGTCAAGACTATTTTGGAGGTTTCCAGTTTATTTTCAAGATATAGAATATTATTTCATTGTTTTGTCATAGTTGTTTCTCTGTTTTAGTAAGAATTTATTTCTCTTCATTCATGTTTGACTTACTATCTTTTAATTTTTCCTCCTCTCAGCAAAATTTAATAGCAAATCTATGATCCAAAGCCTTTCCCTTGACTCGCCTGGACGGAAGAAAGCTAGAAATTTGTAGGGAATGAGCTGACTAGCTTGTTTTCTGTCCATTGTTATCAATATGAAATGAAATAATTGATAACAATTTTATGAAATGTTTAATATGCTGGTTTGAGCAGCATATCCTACAAACAAGGAACAGAATTAACAGCACCTGTGAAGAGAATATGAGTTTTTTTGCAGTGAACCCATGAATTGCTTATAATAAACAAGGGCTTTCAGTGTTAATGTTAATTATAGAAATTTAACACCTGAATTAAACACCTGGCATCACAGAGGACTCTCTTTTCATTTCTGAAATTCAGTTTTATTATTAAACCCAGTTTCCTTAATATATTAATGCATACCGTAAAAATAAACAAGTGCATCCAGTTTCAAAACTGCTTGCATCTGCCAGCATGTATTAAGTATCACAAAAAACTTAACTTTTAAAAACACGTGATTAGTACTACTGCTAATTAACTAAACAAATACTACTACTACTACTAATAATATTAAAAAAAAAAAAGATGCTACTATGCTACCGACTTCTCACAGACAAATAAACTTTCTTAAATGTTCAATTGTTCTCATAAATAAAGGTATGATCGTCCGAATGGATTTGAGATTAATCCAAACACTAAAACATTCAATTTAGGGAGGAGGACAGAACTGAAATACACACTAATATATTGACTCGTCATCACAGATAAGATAGAGCTTAGCTCTTAAGCTAATTGTCAATAACCCTTATATTAAGGATAAAAAGAAATGGTAATGATTTTAACTGCCTTTTCAGATAACTTCCAGCCATGTTGGAACATGTCCATAGGTTTTTTGCAAAGAAAGTACATGTAACCCCAAGCAGTGTTACAGGTTGGGAGATGAGTGGTTGGAAAGCTTCCTAGCAGTGAAGGACTTGGGAGTATTGGTTGATAGTCAACTGAATATGAGCCAGCAGTGTGCTCAGGTGGCCAAGAAGGCCAACAGCATTCTGGCTTGCATAAAGAACAGTGTAGCCAGCAGGAGTAGGGAAGTGATTGTCCCCCTGTACTGGGCTCTGGTGAGGCCACACCTCGAATACTGTGTTCAGTTTTGGGCCCCTCACTACAGGAAGGACATCGAGGTGCTTGAGTGTGTCAAGAGAAGGGCAACGAAGCTGGTGAGGGGTCTGGAGAACAAGTCTTACAAGGAGCGGCTGTGGGAGCTGGGGTTGTATAGCCTTGAGGGTCATGGGCCACCTTATCGCTCTCTATAGGTACCTTAATGGAGGATGTAGCAAGGTGGGGATTGGCCTGTTTTCCCACGTACCCGGTGATAGGACAAGGGGGAATGGACTAAAGTTGCACCAGGGGAGGTTTAGGTTGGATACTAGGAAAAACTTCTTTACCGAAAGGGTTGTTAGGCATTGGAATGGACTGCCCAGGGAAGTGTTTGAGTCACCATCCCTGGAGGTATTTAAAAGATGTTTAGATGTAGAGCTTAGTGATATGGTTTAGTGGAGGACTTGTTAGTTTTAGGTCAGAGGTTGGACTAGGTGATCTTGGAGGTCTCTTCCAACCTAGATGATTCTGTGTGATTCTGTGATTCTCTGATTCTGTAATCTGAACAAAAGGACAAAAGGAGCTGACGTCTTCAGTCAGGGCTGGCAGAGTTTGAAAGGACTTGAGAATCATTCCATGAAGTTTGACACACTTAGGTAAGCGGGTTATTAGTGCAATGCTAACAGACTTGGAAGAAATGAGAACTGAGGAGAATCATTGCTAAATGCATGATATAGAATATGTGCTTGAAAATATACAAACAATGTTTTTCAACTGCTTGGTCATTTTACTAGTTTAACTGTTTCTTCCTTGTTTTCTTATGTTAGCTGTCAGACATATATATACATATATATATATATATATATATACTTTTTTTTTCCTAAGACAGATTAGTTTGCATAATAGTATTTTATATCTAGAATATATTTTACATTGCAGTTATAGTAAATGAAGCTTCATAATTGTTATGGATCCAAATTTATTAATTGCAAATATTGCAAAAGTTCAGAGTAAAACAGAAAATTGCATGCACATAAGATGTAATGTATTCAATTGTAAAAAATCATTTATGAAACTAACTTTTTTATTATTATTATTATTATTTGGTAGTTCTTAATTTTCCCAGTTTTAATAAACCACATCTTTGTAGTAATAACTGGCAGCTGTTCAGAAGATGTTGCTGTCAAGTAGAATAGTAAGAAAAATCTAACTTCTTTTCATAAACAGTGACAAAAGCTTGACACTTTAATTTTTCAGTCTCTGAACTGTCCTTTTCCTGTAGCAGTTTTGGGGATTCCCCTCCTTCCATACTGAAGCTCTTAAAGCTAGTTGTTTTTCTCAATAAATCAAAAGTGAGGTAGGTGTAAAGTAGATAAGTCTAAGAACTCTCTTATAGTATGAAACTATAAGAACTAGAAGAAACTATGACTATGAAACAAGTATTGAATCTAATATTAACTTTATAAACAATATATTTACTTCATTAGTGATAAGTTGTTTATTTGAAAAGCTTTCTTTAAGAGAGATTTATTGCATGAAATAAAAAGGCTAAGGAAGATAAGAAAGCCAAGCAAATCTAATGGAAATATATTCTGATATTTCGGAGTCTGCAGAAGAAACGCTGAGTGGCTTGATATAGTTCAAAATGAATGAGTCCAAAAATTTGTGGATGTATAAGATGAGCTGGTTTTATATCAACAATCCTGCATGACAGTCTGGTAAATTCAGCATCCCTGTAAGTGTCTTTTCAAAACAAAAATCTTGCATTTCAGAAAGTCTTACTCCAACTAAGTAGCTCTTTGCTTTTTCAGTCATAAATGATCAATGTGTAAGCCTGTCACTGTTCTTCTGAAAGCTCTGCATTTGAACATAAGTAATCACAGTGCTTTATAAGAAACTAACTATAAGGACACTGTTGCATGTAGGAAGCAAAAGGAAGGATCTTCTCTAAAGAAAGGCTAGAGAATGACTAAAGTTTGAAGACATAAATGAGGTTTCTTTTTGAAAACTCAAGGGAGATTAAAATTCAGACTTAAGAATCCTGATAGTACAAGCTATTATTGTATGGTCACCTACTGTGAATATGTCTTCTCAATAAGTGGAATGTGTGACTTCTCACTGAGTTTCCACTCCTTTCTAATAGTCTTCAAGTTTGCTTAGGTTCATTTGTGGGAACACTGTATGAGTGTTATGTTTTATGAGATGATTTCAAAATTTATTTTAAGGTTTGTGTGGGTCTCTAAGTATTTTTTTGTTGTTGCAGCATGGTTGACTGAAGAAAACCTACTTTCTGAATCCTGGAATTTACATATTAATGCCATTCTTATGTTGATATAGAGGAGTTGTTATTGGGAGGTTTTCACCACATGAAGGATTGTTATGAGTTATGTGGTTATATTAGTGGAAAACTAGAGTTTTCTGCATATTGCGAGTACCTTTCTTGGGGTGATTGTAACCTCTAAGATCACCAATCAGAGTATTCTGTAAGTTCTATTCATGCTTGCTTGCTATTAAAGGATTAACAACAACAACAACAAAGACAAAAACAACAACAACAACATTGTTCTTCTCCTAACAGGCTGATTTATTTGTGCGAAAGAGAGGTAATTACAGTGGTAAACATGCTTTTGGTTTATAGACATAATCTGAATGCCGAAACTAGGAGAAAGGACTTTAGCTTTGAATCAACCTGGTGCATGACTGTTTCCATACCTTCCGCTAATAAATTCCATACTTTTCCAGGATTCAAAAAGAGACTTGTGAATTTCCTTCTTTAATAGAGGAATCCAGTAGAATATTAGAAAGCCAGTGAAGAATTACTTGAAAAACTCTTGATGAATGTAAGTGAAAAACAGAACAATAACGTATTTTTTTTATAAAAGAAATCTTGCTTATGTCTATAAAATTTGAAAAGAGCTAGCAAAAGGCAGAAACTAGTAAAGAAGCTAAAACAACACTGGAGAGATGATAAAATCCAGGAGCAGGTGAATGAATAGGGGGCTGACTGGTTTTGAAATGAGAAGCTCAGATGACATGGTTAGAAATTACAAGGTATATAAAATGTAGTGCAGCTTTATGTAGGCTGAAGATAAGCATGGTAATAGCATGGGGAAAGGAATTTTAAAAGTGGTAAGATTTAGCTTTCTTTGTTCTATTGTAAAAATATACAATAACTATTTTCAAGTGCAATCGTATGGGCAGGAAGAGCTAAATCTTACCTCTCATGACATTGTTCTACAAAATATGGGAAATAGATTTTTTTTTCTTTTTGACTTCAAATAGGAGCAATTTCTATTTTTTTTTCTTTTTAAAAACATAAAGACAAAAGGTCACTGCTGATGTTACTAGATGTATTACATTCATTTTATAGACATTATGCTTAACTTTGGGAACTTTCTGATTGTTTATATGAAACGCATAAAAATACAAGTTTGAAGTTTGGAAATATCAACATCAGTGTTTGTAGACTGAAACAGGAATAGCTGATGCGTTTTGAAACCCACTTCCCAAGTAGCTATCAGTTTATGGTAATATAGAGAGAACTTTAAATTACAGCTATTTTTGGTGTATCTGTCAGTAGGATTAGGAAAATACCTTATTTTTAATAAAAATAATATTGTAGTTAATCGGTATAATACTGAACAAAATTTACTGGGGAAACAAAAAACCAATATTGTTCCTAAACATTTCCTTTTTCTTGCTTTGGCTGGCTGACTGAAGATACCTGTATGGAAATATGGTAAACCTAAAACCAGAAAAAAATTTAAGTGATTGTTCTATTATGATGGTGTAGATTTAATTAAAGGAATTTATAAACCAATCTAAATTTATTCTGGTGACAAAAATTATACTAAAATAGCAAGAATGGTATTTCAAGTGAATCTCTTTCTGGTTAATATTTTTACTACTAAACAGTGGAATGAAAATATTAAATAGTAAATTGGTGGACTATTTTCTGGGGAGGGAAGGAGAGTTCTGAGCACGGATGCTGACAGCATGAGAGTTAAAAAGATTTTGAAAAATTGATAGCCTATCCTGTAGATGGTGTTCAAGCATATATATAAAAGCATATAAATGTGTATGCATTAAATAAATATAAAAAGAGAAAAGAAAACCATGCAAAATCAGGACTGGAAACATTTGTTTAGGTAGCTGTTCTTCAATAAAGTATTTGGAGCTTTTAAATGGATAGCATTTGTTCAATTTGTGTGGTCTTAGCTCTAAGCTATGCTTCTTTAAGGAGAGGAATTGTAGTAGATGAAACTCTGGGATGAGCTGGAGCTTCTCCTTTCCCTGTAGAACAACTGAGCACTCTAGAGGGTTCTAGAGATTGCAAGATCAGAAATGCAAACCTGCCTGGCAAAGACTGAGTGGCTAGGAGGCTATTATGCATTTATATATATATATATATATATGTAATATATATATATATAAAATATAAATATATACATATATAAATATTTATATATGCTTTTATATATGTATATATATTCCCTCTTATCTAGCCACTTTAGAAAGTTTTCTTATGTTTTCTCTAGTTAGGAAGCTCAACTCTAATAAATCTCTATTTTTAATTTGCCCTTTTAAAAATTTTTGTTAAAAGACTGACTTTTCACTAAAAAGAAAAGTTATTTTACTTTGAAAGTTTATGAATTTTACCTAAAAGTGAACACTAATTTGGAAATTTGGTTTGATTTTGTTGTTACTTACTGTGTTTTCTTAATTTGGGGGATAGAGAATCTTACCTTTTGTTCTGCTTTTCTGCAAAACTTAGCATAATTTATCCCTGGCCCAGGCTTAGTACCAAAAAGTGCTATAGTGATGTGAATGACAGTTTCTTTCTAAAGCAGTATTATTTTGCCTTCATCTTCCCATGTCTTCTGCGCCTCTTATTTAGCTGAAGTTTTTGGTTTTGTTTTTTATTTTCTTATTTTCTCGCTCTTGATACTGTACCTCACCTGCTCTATTGTTTGAGTATTTCCATTGCAACAGTGTGGTCCTTTGCAATGCTCCAGTTGTCATCTTCCATTCAGCTGGCAGCCAGGCAATTTTTGTGATGGTGATGTTTGCAAACATTTGTATGAAATTGGAGTGAATTTTCCGTTGTATGGGATCATGTCAACAACCCTTTTATTTGTCATATCCATAAGCAGCTTTATATTCCCACAATTATTTAGAGGATTTTTTCCTTTACATGTATCCTTATTTGCATATCTGTGGTTAAAACACCAAAGAGAGAGGGAATATTATTTGTCTAATCTCAATAAACATACATACTCAGAAAGAAGTTTTAGGCTGAAAACTCTGTAAAACTGATGAAGAGAGGTAAAATTAGAGTGTCACTGTTCACAAAAAAAATAGATACAACTTAAAGTGCTGAAATACATATAATGGCTTAACATTGAAGTTGAGAGAACAATCTAGATTATCCAATTGCTTATTATTTCTGAAATCTCAAGCAGTTCACACTTGTAATGAGAAATATTTTGACTGTTAATACATGAGTATTCACTTCGGAAGTCCTTTAGCATCTGATGTATATGAATTATAAACCTTGGAGTCACGGAGTCTATCCCCTCACAGTCACAGGAAAGCATGAATTGTTACCCTGCACACTTCTGTGCAATGTACTACTGTATACCATGCTTTTTATTACCTTATAAATCCAAGTTACAGATCAATTCCCAACAAGCTATATTAAAGTCACAACCAACATGGAAAAATACAATGTACCTCAGGACAATACAAAGATAATATTTTAATTTCTGACTGCAGTAGCTCTGCCATTTTTATCTAATCCTTTTTATAATTTATCAAATTCCATCTCTTTCGCAAACTAAAGGCAAAAAAAAAAAAAAGGCAAGCTGAAAAAAATGTTAATCTTGCAGACAATGGTATTTTATTCATCATTTACAGGAAGACCATTTTAAATTATTCAAACTCTAATTGTAAAAATAATCCCAAATAGAAACATGGAAGTTCTGCTGAACAGCCAGTTGAGAAAATTGCAGTGCACCCCTTTAGTAAATAAATCTTTAATATGAGAATAATAGATGTTTTTAAATAGGTTACCCCACAGGAGTGGTAGAATCTCCCTCACTGGAAATATTCAAGACTTGGCTTGACAGGGACCTGGAAAACCTAATCTGAGGCCCTGCTTTCAAAACCAGGCTGGACAAGATGGCCTTCCAAGGTTCTGTTTAAATCTAGATTTATCAATGAATCTATTATTTTAAAAACAGTAAAGGAATACAACTTTTTCTTTGGAAAATATTAAAATCAAAAGCTAGTCTCTTCCTGGAAATATACATTTTCAATTTGCAATTAACTTCTGCAGTAGCCAGTCATCCACTTAAAGGTGCAAAGGACAACGGATATCCTTTAGAATGTTTACCTGCCATTAAACACTTCATGCCATGTGAAAAGAGGTTTATCATTTCTTCTCAGGATGTTGCATCCTCTTAGTAATGAAATGTTTTCAATTAATTTACTGTCAAGTTTCACCAAAGGAAGCAAAAAACTAGGTGAGATACTCACAGAATCACAGAATCACAGAATCGTCTGGGTTGGAAGAGACCTCCAAGATCACCCAGTCCAACCTCTTACCTAATACTGACAAGTCCTCCACTAAACCATACCACTACTCAGAAGGAAGTGATTTGGTTTACTGCAGGTGTGCATGTAAAAAGTATTATGATTGCATACAACTTTTTTTGGATGGGAGGAAGGGAGAAGTTTGCTCTTTCTGACTTATAAACCCAGTTATCTTACAGGACACATGTGGGAGATAGAAGGCAGTACAGAAAGCATCCAGAGAGCTGATCTTTACACATTTTTTTAGGAGGACGAGAGGTCTCACAGGGAATGTGTAATGGTCAGTACTGAAAAGCTCAACTAGCTCATTAGAGAGAAAAAACATATACCAAAGATGAAGATTTTTAATAATGTTCTTTAGCAGCAACAAATTAAAAATGCAAATGCAAAAACAATCTCATATTATTTTACCTACTGTACATTTTGAAATTGTCTTCATGGATCACTAGGCTATTTAATGGCCTTTCACCCCTGAGGCCACAATTCAAATTAAAACTGTATAAACTTTGAAAAGTAGCCTACACCAAATTATGTTTTGAATTTGTATTAAATTTGTATAACCTTGGAGATCTCCCTCTATGAGATCAACATACAAAATAATTAGACTAGACAACAAAGTTTTCACACATGAGACCTTTTTGCCTTATCAATACAGATTATCCCCTTTAGTAAATAATGAATTGTTCCCCATATAACATGAGAAATACCCCATACAATTGCCCTGCAAAGAATACTGGAGAAAAGGGATAGGAGGTGTGAACTCTGTTTTGTTAATTAAGTCTACCTGAGAAGTCTTATTCCACAACACTATTTGAAAGACAAATTAAGTTAGTTTCTTTTGCTGTTTAGTAGGATTCTTCTATGTGCACAGGATGAGGTGGGGAAGCAAAACTGTTAACAGCTTTCTTCGAAACAGTTTTCAAATCCACCACATTTTTCTCAGATTGTTTGCTCATCTGACAGATGGATCATTTCCTTAACAACACATTTTTCTTTGACAGTGATCTACCTGAAAACCATATTTCTTTATCTAAGGTGGGTGTTTTAGAATGAAAAATAATCACACACACACGGACATACGCCCCACTCTATGTACTTTGTGGTAAGAGTATGTTCTTTTTTCTAGTTCAATTGTGCTTGTTTGCTGTGTCTTATGTTGCTATCTCTCTTCTGCAATCTTGCATGTAAGTCACTGAGGGCAGCCCTATGCTAAAATAGTTTTTGTTTCCGGGAACACAATGGCGAGGGCTCCCTCATTATGTTTTTATAACATCAGGATTCAGCATGAGGTGCAATGCATCATCTCTATGTCACATCATATTACTACACAGAACCTCAGCGGAGCTCATAAATATGCTCTTTCAGATAAATATTGCTCTTGGCAGCAATCCCACTCCTTACTGGAGCGTTGCCCTAAACATAGATCCTTCTTTTGATTTTCCATACCGTTTAGATATTACTCCTATAGGTTTTCTAATCAAAATGAGATCAGATGAGTAATACCTGTAGAAAATACCCAATGGTACAAATAAAACAGTAATCCCAACTGGTCCCAGCACAAGGAGAATGATAGTGAATGCCCCATACAGGATCTGTGAGAAAACATGACTAGATCTTACTCCAGAATTCTCAATACAACATGATCTTTACAAATAGTACAAAATTTACTGATGGTAGTTGTTACCAATGCTTTGTGATTGATAAGTCCTTTGTCCTAGACAGTAACTGGTAGAGGTTTTCATTTGTTTGTTTATTTCCTGATGGTTGTCACTAAGCTACATAACTTCCTTAAAAAAATAATAAATAAATAAATAAATAATAAAATCAAATGAAAACAGCATAACTCTTATTCACTACTGCATGATTCTTTCCTATAGTCCCAGTCACATATGCAGAAGAGAATAGTAAAGCATAGCAAATGATAGATAGTAAAGCATAGCAAATGATAGAAACATGCAGAAGGAGATGATCTTGAACAAAAGAGATGAGAAAGCTGGAGAAGAAGTCACAGAAACAGGAAAAAACATACCAGGCTACAACATTAGCAGGTTTTATGTTGCATTAGAAAAACTACAGTCTATATGAATCGACTTTAAAGACTACTTTTTACCCTTCATTTTGAGAAGTCTTTTTTTTTTTTTTTTTTTTTTTTCCACTGGATACCTTCATGAATTATTTCTCCACGCTATGTCCACAAAACTTGCCACTGTTTAATAGTTCTTTCTTTGTTGTACAGCCTTGCTACTCAGGCTTTCTGAGGCTGTGAAAGCAACAACAATCCAACATTGACTACAGATATTAAGTATATCATTTGCAGTTCTTTCCAAACTAGAGAGAAGTGCTTTCACAAGTGTTTTCAAAACTATGTTTTCTCACAGGTAAGCTGTGACTGCCTGGGTATTTTTCAAATTGAAAATATAACTCTGATTTATAAGTTGGCCATTTCCATTTGTAATTTCTCCCACAGCACAGACTAATAAATAATAATAATAATAATAATAATAATAATAATAATAATAATAATAATAATAAAAAACTAGCAGTAATACAAAGGGCATAAAGGCATCAAACCAATCAGTCAAATAAGGTAAAGGTACAGATGGCGTTATCTGAATCTAAGGATCTCCTTCATCCCTCCAAAAGAGCAAAATTGTGGGTGGACACCAGAGAGACAAAGACTAGAATATTTTTCTGTAGGCTGTGGGCAATCTGATCTCTTAATCCAGCTGCTATTGATATGTGCATGTTAGGCTAATTACTTAAGTAAATTATTTCATGGTTATATTTACTTTGTGACTTTTATTCTGAGCTTTGGCTTTCAGTATGATAAGATAATAACAAATCTAAAGGTCACTTCTTATTTAAAGGGCTTTGATCATGAAAATCTCAAGCAACAGAAATTTTCTGATCACATATGTAGAAGTTCTTTGACAACTTCAATCTGTGGTTATAATGCATGAATGACTTTCATCTTGTATACTCTCATTGCCTTTTATTGAAAAGTGTAATTTAAATACTTTAAAATTTTGAAGCATAATTCAAGGAGTACTTTCAGCAAATGTGATTTTCATTGCCCCATTTTCTATGGAGAAACTAAGGACTGGAATATTAACACCAGCAAAATAATGGCAAAAATGGCTATGATGGGAAATCTTATTAGTAAACAAGAGCTGCATCTGAAATATTGTCATTAAAAGCTATGTAGTAGTTAATTGAGTCTGATATGAAATTTAGTGCTGGAAAGTTAATGACTAATGCAGCTATTTCACAGAGCTTGGTTACTGCAGTCTCTATAATGATCTCCTTTGCTTCATAGCAACAATGAAATTAACCTCTCTTTTGTCCTGCAGGTGTTGTGTTCTGATAATGCATATCCTTTACAAGTGTAAGCAAATTATTTGCTTTGCATACAAATTGAGCATAAGCTGAATCCATATGGAAAAGGAAATGAACACTTCATATATTTTTGAGCTAAAGAATACACACTTAAGATAAGTCAAAATTCAGTATATGTTGTCATCTTGGGTGACTTAAAATAACAGAACCAGTAGGAATTTAGAGGATTATTCTTTTTCTGGATTTCTGTGTATATTATTCTATTGCTTTAAAACTTTACTGGACATAAACCTTCATGCTCCTCCATCATTTCAGCCTATGGTGCAAATCTGAAAAGACACCCAGTATTTTAAGTAGGGTGGTGTAGAAAGCAGGATTGGAGGGATAAAAGGAACATTTTTAGGTTTCGATGATCAAGGTATCTACTGGTTTAAAGTGGACATAGTGCATTTATAATTCAGAGTAGAACACCTAAAAAGGAGATGCAGAGACTCCTGGCATGTTGTCAGACTTCTTGCTGTCTGTAAAGTAACTAAAAATAAAGTTAATAATCAGAACAAAAAATAGGAAAACACAATAAGAGTAGTTGGAATGAAACAATAGGTAATAAAAAACAGCGTGAGTTGAAAGAGTAAGGTAAACACCTGCTTTATTCAAATAAAAGATTCTTTTTTTGGTCCATACTATTAATCAAACTGCTTGCTGAAGTCTTACTTATTGGCTGCATTACCAAGAAAGATATTTGCAACAGAGATGGAGATTTGATTATAGCTTCATTATGAGTATGAGAGGTCCCCTACTCATTTTTATTTTTATTTTTATTTTTATTATTTTTAATTTTATTTTTATTTTCAAATTTCCAGGATTCTAAAACAATGTGACAATTTAACAAATTAATTGATAGATTTTAATATATTGCTGTAGTACTACTGTTCCTAACGTGAACTATTTTGACTAGCTTCTTCTTCTGGTATGAAGAACAGTCATGAGGACAAGGTGGGAAGAGTTTACTACCATCTCTGTGACAATGTTGATTCTGCAGCTAACAAACCACAGCTATCAGTGAGACCAAGCAGACTGATTTTGTTTGCACAATCAAAAACTATATCAGGGAGACAAAAGCAATGTAATAACAATAATTTTTCAGAGACCAGCATGCCTGATTTATAATTGCAAGTTCAGTTTAAGAGCCCAGTTTCTGCACATGCCATAAAAGTTATGAATAAACTTGGGCATAAACAAATATCATTTTTTTTATTTTTTTGATGGGAGGTTATTACCCAGAAATGACATTTTCAAAGACTAGCTTAGAGTCAGAAAATGAGTGGGAAACCATTCCTTTGTATAAGCCACCAATTTAATAGCATGGTACTGTATATTTCTATATGTCAGAGTAAGTGATATATGAATGAAGAGGAAATTAGATGCTGGGTTAAGAAGCAAGAGATAATGGGACTCTCAGTGAACTTTTCCTTGTTCTGAATACTGCTTTTCTTTTTTTTTTTTTTTTTTTTCCTTCAAGAAATTTAGTGGAAAAAAGCTCTTAAAGAAAACTATTTATCACTTGTGGAAAAAGTGTTTGCTTTTATTTTAATTTCCCAGTATAAAAATAATATAGAAAAAGTATTTGATAATAGACCTGGTGAGAATTTTACAGTCCTTAGAAAATTCTGAAAATTGGTGGAGGAAGGAACTGAAAAAAGGTAAAAGTCTGAAAATTCCTGGAAAGGAAAACACTGAAATATATTTATTTTACAAAAATTTATTTTTTTATTTTTTATTGTAAAACTTCAAATTCTCTAAACATTCTTCAACATTCTCTAAATGTGAATTTAGAGAAATACCTCCCAGCTCTGATATATTGTTGAGCATGTAGGAAACTGAAACCTTGAGATGTGTGGTTTACTGCATACCATTTAGGCATCTCATTGTTGTACCTATTTGTTAAAAACAGGGATCATACCATGAAAACTGACAAAGAGAAATATCAGTAAAACTCACAGCAAATTTGAGAGTATCTCAAAATTTTCAGTTATTGTATGATAAGTCTGTTTGTATAAAGAGAGAGAGTAAAACATATTGGTCATACGTGTACCAAGGAGTTGGACAATGAAAGGGAAAAAAGGGAAAGTTCATAAGGTAAGTGTCCATAACTTATTTTAACAATTCATAGGTTAACTTCAACATCTAAAAGTATTTCAATATCTAATAACAAAGAATTATGGGAAGCGTCATCTCAAACCTCTGGTCACAGTTTTTTTTTAGTAAACATCAGAAACACAACTGTGTCCTCTTTTGGTTATGACCAAAAGCTATTGTATCAGGCAATCAAAGAATATTTAAGGTTGGAAGGGACATCTAGGTAGAGGCTATCTTGTCTAATCCGTCTGCTCAAAGTAAAAATAACCAGAGCAGGTTATTCAGGAATGTGTCCAGTTGGCCTCTGACTGTCTCCAAGGATGGAGATTCCACAAACTTTCTGTGCAACATTCAATGTTGTTCAGTGTTCAATCATCTTACAGCAATCACAACTTTTCCTGTTTAAATGACATTCACTATATTTCAGTTTATGTCCACTGTCTCTTTTCTTTTCAGTAAACACCACTAGGAATAATCTGTCTCTGTCTTCCTTATTCCCTCCCACTGGGTATTTACACACCTTGATAAGATTCTCCCTGGCTATTCTCTTCCCATGCTAAAAAGTCCCAGCTCTCTCAGCGTCTCCTAGTTTGTTGGATGCCCCAAGCCTTCATTTATCTTAGTGGTCTTTTGCTGGACTCACCTGCATGTGTTTGTGTCTCTCATACTGGGGAACCCAGCACTAGCCATAGTACTCCAGATGTACCTCAGCAGCGATGAGTAGAAGAGGAAGGATCACCTCTCATAACTTGCTTGCTGGTGATTCTCTTGCTAATACACTCCGGGGTGCTATTGGCCTTCTTAGCTGTATGGGTTCATTTCTGGCTTTTACTGCAGTTTAACTTGTGAGAATGAAAGGGTCAGATTTAGTTTTGTAGTTTGTAAAAGTAGAGCCTGATCAAATGGTCTCATCTCATTTTTGATTTTAAAACCAACTATATACATTGAAATCCTGACATTTAAAATGCATGTTTTATTTCTAGTTCTATTTTTGAAATTCCACAGCCAGACTTAAGACACTCTATTACTATATTTTTTCCACCTAACAGTCATTTCCTTTTCAGCTATCTGGAACCTCACCAACTGAACTCTACTGTTTCTTGTTGTTGTTGTTTTGTTGTTGTTGTTTGTTTGTATGCCTGTGTGTTTTGTTTTGTTTTGCCTTTAAATTTATCACTGTGCAGCTTGAGTTGTTAAGAGGACACAGTAGTCCAGTGACATATACAGATACTATACATATACATAGACATATACAGATTACCCCATTCAGTGTTCTTGTTCATACATCCAAGCGTTCAAGGATAGCTCTGTTTGCTAAAAAGTTGTTAACTGTCATTAATTACTTTGGCTTTCTTTAAATCTCTTCACGAATCTTGCATCAGGATTTTTGCTGTTTAATCTGTGAGAATGGTCAGACTGAAAAATCTATAATTATTTGGTCCACTGTTTTTACTCTGTTAAACCAGATGTGCAGTGACAGTTTCTTATCAGTCTTTTGTAACCTTCAGAGTTGTTGAAATTGAATATTAATAATCCAGAGACTTCATCAGCTTAGCCTTTTCCAATTATTGTTTGCAAATCATCTATACTTTCTGATTTTAAATGTGCAACTTTATTAGTTGTTGTCTAACATCCTGCTTAATAGCTGATGGGATGAAAAGTATTTATTTTTCCTTCAATCACCACCTGATTACTTCCCAAACATAGAACATTATTTACAGAAACACTCATATTTTCTATGTTAGGAGTTTTATTATTTACATCAAATAGGAACAAAAAAAATGAGACCAAATCTTCATTGACCCCTGAATTGTCAATATATATTTCAGGGCATTTCAAACAGATGACAAGGCAAGAATAGCACCTGTCAAAGGAAAGAGGATGATTTTTACCCAAAAGGAGCAGGGAAGGTCATAATGTGGTATAAGGAAATTTTGCTATTGCTAGGGAGGTAAGAGAGTTATTTCAGAAATTAGCCTTAAAAAGTCAGTTTAGAGAGGTGTTAGATTTGATCTTAGACAGGGACATATTAATGACTGCTATCTTCTCTTTACTTTCTGTATGGCAATTTCTGGAATGCGAGGCACAGCTTCTTGCACATGGATAATGACAGTGACAGACAGGATGTCTCCTTCAGAGCCTTCCTCTCTTCTCCCCTCTCCTTTGAGGGAGGGAGGCTACAAAGGAACAGTGGCCATCGTGGCAGGGATAGCTGGCAGGAGAGTGTCAGGAGGCAGGCAACAGTGCTGGGATGAACACATATTTTCTATCCCACTTTCTGTTCTAGAGGAACATGAGTCCTACAGACCAGATAAGTATTTCTGAACCTGTACTAAATATAAGACAGATGAAATAGACAATAAAAATTTTCTATAAGAACTACAATGTTAACATTTCTAGCTACATCTATGAAGTTAAATCTACTTTCTCCAAGGAACAGGTAATTTGGAGTTGAAGGTGTAAAACAGAGAAAAGAAATCCTCGGCTTAATGGGCAGGGCTTAAATACAACAGAAACTGCATCCCATGGGATAAAAAACAAGCAGTAACATTGACAGCAATCCTAGGCCTTGGGAAGTCATCTGTCAGCTCAGACTACCTAGTGATGTCTTAGCATTTGTAGAACTATAACTGTTTTATAGAAGGAGAAAATTTCTTTTGTCTGAGGAAATTTAGTACAAGGTTGAATTCATAGGTAAGAATTTAAGGAGGCCCTGATATACTGAACATGTCTCTGTACTTCAGGTGATCTTTTGTGCTGTGTTCCCTGCAGATCATGTTTTAGTTCTACAAAAGGCAAAGTAAACTGCCTTACTGTCCTATTCTTCACTGCAAGGTGATGCAGTCATAAATATATGCATATCCAACTGGGTGTCTTATTTAGAATATGCAGTTTTGTGAGCTGAAATTGTCTACAACAAGCTGCACTTGTTACTTTCCCTGGTGAATAGGTTTTGGGACATTTTACAAAGGCATCAAAGAGACAGTCAGTCCTAGGCTTGCTCTGTAATGGATAACTGTATAACTTAAACAAAAAGTAATTTTATTTTATTTTATTATTTTTTTTTCAAGTGTACAATGAATGATGCAATTAGAAATAGGGATTTACTGAGTTACAAATTGGAGCCCTGCAATGTTACATTTGATTCAGTCATGCACCTAAGATATAATAAAGAATAATTAGATAAAAAAGAAAAAAAAAAAAGAAGAAGAAGAAGAACATTCATTTTTGCTGCTGAGTTTCAGGTTTATATTTGAACCAAATGCAAGAGTTTTAGGGATCTTGTGAGAGGATGATATTCTGTCCAGTCCTTTTTTTTTTTTTTTTTTTTTTTTCCCTTTTAATAGCTGTACCTATTAGCTAGAGATTCCTGATGATAATTAAACACTTGGAAATGTGTTGTGTTGGAGCTATATTAGCGATTACTCCAGCAGTTTGAACAATAATTACATTTAAAATATAAACATAGTATATTAACTTGCTGGAAATAACTAATCTCTACAACTACTAAATTAATCACAGGATCATTTAATGACTGATCATCAGAATCAATACCATTTTACTGATGAGAATCCATACATCAGTACTGAAGAAAGACATTTGTTATTTTAGCAACATGGAGTTGTACAGGCTTTTCTTTCATCTCTCCTTCTGCATCATTTATACCTGACTGTTTTCAAGACCTCTGTCCTGCAGCAAATATTGCCAGCAATACTGAATACTTTCAATTAGTAGTTCTCTACTTCTCCGGTAGCTAAGCAACTGACCTGTGGTGAAGAATACATAATGATCTTCTGCATATCCACCTTAGAGTATCAGACAAAACATAGGCTTCAGAACATGGATTTGTTCACTCATATTGATGACTTTGGCTTAACATTCCCTGAATTATGAAGATGTGTGTTTACTGTATGTTTGTTGTAAATAAGTCAAAACCAGAAATAACAGTCTGTGTTTGTATGTTGCCTTATCTTTCCATATTTCTTAGTAATTGTCATACAGTTATACAGGAAACATTCAGAATTCTGTAAAATCATGATAAATACAATAGTATGAAAATTTATAACAGGCTAAGGATTTGAAGTCAACAAAATAAAAACAATCCTATTTAAATATGCAAGGAAATATTTTTTTTTTTTTTTTTTTACTATTGTGAGTAATATGGTCTTGTTAATAAAGCAGAGATTATGTAATGGAGAGCTGAGAGAAAAAAAAACAACACAGCAGCTGGCACACAATCTACATTGAAGCTGCATGTTGTCATGGGGGTGGTAGCATGAAAAATATATCTGAAAAAACAACCTTATCCATTACAAGGTCTTCCATCAGAATAAGTGTGTCTGTACATCAGGGCTGGCCTGGAATTATTGTCATTATAAAAATTATAAGAATCCCCCAAGCTAGCAAAAGCCTGAAAAGTTATCTCCCTTCAGCTTTTTTTTTTTTTTTTTTTTTTTTGGTCAGAAGACTATATTTATTCTGGTTTAGTGAAGCTTTCACAATCATAATCCCTTTATGTATCCTGTTATGTATGACCTGTTGGAGACTGTACAGTGTGGCAGTGTGGGGAGGACCAGGAGGGTATCATATATGAAGCAAATTAAACATAGATAAAAGTCCTTAAACACACTTCCCAATAAACTTAAAAGGAATCAACAAGTAACAGCATAAAACATAACATTTTAGATAATGGATTTACATTACAGTGATCTGAATAGTTCAGATAGGAAATACAAGGACATTTTGACCATCAGACATAATCCCTCTGCAAACTCACAGAGGTTAAAGGTGAACCTAATTGTCAAGTATCAGTCTTTGGTTTAGCAGTAGATTTTGCACAGCCCCAGTTTAAAGAGTGTTTGGATTAAAGTGTAGTTCAACCCATTCTCTACCATAAAGAACACATAGCAATCACTGAAATGATTGGGTAGTGTCTCTTAGATGTTTGTATCTGAGTAGTGAAAAGTACATCTTGTACACAGTACTTCAACAGCTCTCCTTTTTTAGTTAGCTATAGTCCCCAGAGAATTTTTAGGCATTGTACTCTGTTGTAAAATTAATTTTAAAGGAAGAGACACTGTGTGCAGCTAGAAAGACTGAAGAAACTAACAATTACCTACTGGAAGTCTTCTGTGGATATCTGTGTAATAGTTCTTCGTTTAGATCAGAAGAACTTATATTTCACTTTGAATCTTTTTTTTTTTTTTTTTTTTTTTTTTTTTTAAATTCACGATTATCCTTCTAGTCTTTGGAATGTCCTACCAATGATAGCTAGAACCTAAGCTGTGACAGGGGAGGTTTGGGCTGGATATCAGGAAGAGGTTTTTCACTGAGAGAGTTGTCACGCACTGGAACAGGCTCCCCAGGGACATAGTCGTGGCACCAAGCCTGTCAGAGTTTAAGAAGCATTTGGACCGTGCACTTAGTCATATGGTCTGAATTTTTGGGTAGACCTGTGTGGTGCCAGGAGTTGGACTCAATGATCCTCATGGGTCCCTTCAAACTCGGGATATTTTATGATTCTATGATTCTATGATTTGATTTCCTTCACTGAAACCGACATCACAACCATAAAGCCTTTTGCTATATGTCACAACTTCAGTTTCCTAATGGAAGTGTGACATAACTTTTTTTGGCTCTTCAAAGTCAATACGTACAGAGATGTCCTTATGTAAATTATTAGCTTTGTCTAAATTTATAAAAATATATGACATAAATTGAAATTATTAAAAAAAAAGTGTTATTAATAACATCATCTTTTACAAATAAAAGATATTCAGCCCAACAGGTAGTCCAAAATTCCTGGCAAATTAATAATGTTTAAAACCTTCATATAAAAGAGAAAACAGGTGGTTTCAGAGGGTTGTACTCAACGGTGCCATCTAGCTGGAGGCCTGTGGCTAGTGGTGTCCCCTAGGGGTCAGTACTGGGTCCAGTTTATTCATCAGTGACCTGGATGAAGGGACAGAGTGCACCCTCAACAAGTTTGCGGTACAAAGCTTGGCGGAGTGGCTGACATGCCAGAGGCCTGTGTGACCATTCAGAGGGACCTGGACAGACTGGAGAGTCGGGCAGAGAGGAACCTCATGAGGTTCAACAAGGGCAAATGCAGGGCCCTGCACCTGGGGAGGAACAACCCCAGGCACCAGTACAGGTTGGGGGCTGACCTGCTGGAGAGCAGCTCTGCGGAGAGGGACCTGGGGGTCATGGTGGACAACAAGTTAACCGTGAGGCAGCAGTGTGCCCTTGTGGACAAGAAGGCCAATGGGATCTTAGCCTGCATCAGGTGGAGTGTGGACAGCAGGTCAATGGAAGTGATCCTCCCCCTCTACTCAGCTCTGGTGATGCCACACCTGGAATATTGTGTGGAGTTCTGGGCTCCCCGGTGCAATAGGGACGCAGAACTTATAGAGAGGGTCCAATGTAGAGCCACAAAGATGACTGAGGGATCAGAGTATCTGTCTTATGAGGTAAGACTAAGCTGGTCTGAGCCAGTCTTCATCATAATTCTTGCATCACAGCTTCCTCAGTGATTGACAGACATCCAAGCACTGCTCAGCTGAAATAAAATATCTGGCCTCAAGTCCTCTCTTTCATTAACTTCTGTAGATCTCAGGACTACAGCAAAGAAAAAAAAAAAAAACGGAAAAAAAAAAAAAAACAAAGAACATCAGTTCAGCCATTAAACAAATATGATATAAATTCAGAATTCAGAGACTTGAAAATGGTTTGCTCTTCATAGTTAAATAAAAATACTTCAAGTCCACACCACCACCCCCAAAAATGTTTGGAGTTACATGGAGTATTAAAATTAAGGAATTATTAAAATAAATCATCAGAAAACATGACTTTGTAAAGTAAGGAATTTTCTTTCATTTAAAGGAGTTGATTTCACTTGGGACTATAGATGTAAAATCATGTAATAGATGAATAGACTCCAGACTAAGACTGAGAATCCCTCTGTGGTATGGGGAGAATAAATCATGTGGCCTCCCTTGACAACTGTGGGTCACTGCCTTTCTATCAGGCATTTCCAGCAGTAACAGGCATAGGATATATTAAAGAAAAAAAAAATAAATTGCAACAATACCTAGACTGCTTCTGCCCAGAGAATTTTGCAATTCTGTGAAGAAAAGTGCTAACTTATTTTAATAACTTTGTCTAACAGGAGACTTTGAAGTGGGATGGTGAAAAAGGAAGAAAGTGGAGCATGTGCAGTGAGAGAGTGGAGGGAGTGAAGGAAAGAGAGAAGGAGAGAGAGAGCAAAGGGGAGAGGTAGGGAAAGGGGGAAAGAGAAGGAGGGAGAGAGAGTGAAGAGGAGAGAGAGAGTGAAGGTGAGTGAGAGAGAGTAAAGGGGATGGGGAGAGACTGAAGGGGGGAGAGAGAGAGTGAAGGGAGGAAGAGAGAGAGAATGAAGGGGGGGAGGGAGAGAGTAAAATGAGTGGAGAGAGTGAAGGGGAGGAGGAGATATATATAGAGAGAGATCCGCCTGGTAGGGAGTGAAAAGAGAAGGAATAAAGCTGTTAAAAAGAAGAGCCCAAATTACAAATAGCATACAGTTATCTTCAAAGGAGGCTAAATTGCATATAAAACTCTAATTTAAAATTATATCTCATTCTTTCAAGTTTTGTCCTCATTTTTGCTATGACTACTGCTAGTACTCAGGTTCATTCTTTGAGAATTTATTTAGTGTGAAGAAAATTTCATAGGTACCATTCTGTCAGCTGTCACAGCCACTCCAAACATTATTAACCTGTTGCCACCAGAGTGGAGTTCGGCCATAAGTATGTGGCTGTCTGTCTTACAGTGTGCTGATCATTTTGTCTCTCTAGCTGCTTTGTCTGTGACAGCCTGATATCTCTCATAGGGACTGCAGTTGATGCCAGGGTGTAAGCAATGATAGTGTTCCATGCTACGTCAAATTATAGAACCTGACAAGAAAATGTTATTCAATAAAGTCATTTGGGGGGACGAGAATAAAGACTTTAAAATCTAGTTTTGTCCCAAATTGATTTGTATTTTTCTAAATTCAAACTAAATCAAAGGGAAAGTTGTACATGTTTGACATTGCTCAGTCATGAGCATGTCCTCAAGAGGACGTGGGGGTGAGACTTTTCCATTCTAAGCTCAAGATGGCAATATTCTCCAATAGAACTCATGCCAAAAGGAGTCACTGAATAGCGTACTAGTAAGCACACTTACTAGATGGGCAGCAGCAGGAAGTAGCAGTCAGGGAAAAGGAAAGCTTTCTCTTAGATTGGCGTTAGCTATTCTTAGAATATATATATACTTAAAGTTCATGCACCTACATAGCTTGAGATACAGGAATAATGGAACAACTCCATAACCTAATGCAATTCCAGCTCCAACAGAGTAAGAAAGGAATTGCTATAGAAATCAATATTATGAGTTTTAAAATATAGTCTTAAAAGTTCAATTATATTTGACAAAATCTTCATAGAATTTTAGCATCTTTTTGTAGGTGACAGCAATAGGACCCTTCAAAATCACCTCCTTTATGACCTCAAAGTTTGGCTCTTGTGATATCTTATTTTGACCAAAAACTAGGCATGAACTACATTTTCCTGTAAGATGATGTTATTTTTGGTTATGTTTATAAAAAATATTGATTTCAAAGTACAAAGCAATCAAGCAGGGGAGGATGAACTATTTGTTTATAGGCAAGTACTGGAGCAATGGTTTGCATGTTCTGCTTACAGATAAGGCTTATGATAGCACTGCAATATCCAAATGGCAGCAATATTTCTTGTCAGCCATTTTACATTTCTGTAGAAAGAAGAAGATTAAAAGCTACCTCCTGACATCCTTAAGATAGATTGAAGTCTGACTACGGTCTCAGTAAGGTTCTGGTTTCTGAAAGCTGCATGTGTCCCCAGAAAGGGAGAACTGTTCAGAGAGCAATCCTCTGAAGGAAGGCTTTGCTTTTGTGAGCTCAGGCAGTATCCCAGCTGCTTTTGTTGCGTGAATCAGAAAGCAAAATCTCTTCGGGCTCTAAAGTGCAAGCAGAAACATGGTGTCTCTAGATTGGGTAGAGGTATCACTATGTACTATTTATTTTCTGATACTTAAATCTTTGTCTGGCTTTAAAGAATTTTTCAGGGTATGTAATATTTGAGGTGTTAATTTCCCACAGCTGTGGAAATACCTAAAATCAGAGTATGCAGTATTCAGCATTCCAGTACAAAATTGGGAAGGTGCTGTTTGTCCACTGAGATAACATGCTTAGGAATTGGTAACGCAAAATGTTACCTTCAAGGTGACATCTTCTATTGAGGGCTTCAAGCCAGAAGCCTTTAAGAATGCACCAGGGCACCACAGACATTGACTGATCTTTGAAGAATCACAGAAGTTTCTAACTACTCTGCTTGCTAAAGGTTTAAATAATATAGTAATCAGGATCTTTCTGAAAAGCTACATTACTTGAGATATTCACTTGAAATTGAGTAAGGGGTGATAGGATAAACATTTTCAAAATATGGTCTCTGCATTCTGTACAAAAGACTGATTTGATATATCATGTAAACTTGTTGCCACAACATCAAAGAAAAAGCAGCAGAGTTGTATTCTGACATTCTACTGCAGTATGTATTTCATAGAAATATGCATGCAGTAGTACTGATGTCAATCATTAGACCATGCTCTATGTCCAAACCCTGTCTCCCTTCATTTGCCTCAGCACTAAACAGTTTGAACGAGGAAAGAGAAAACCTGCAAGGCAAGAAGCAGCAGAGGTGATTTGTGCTCCTGATGTTGTTACAGAGAGCTGAAGACATCAAGGGGCAGTAGTTTGATTACACTATGACAATTAGGAAAAAAAAAATATTTCTTGCTAGATTTTTTTTTGGTATAACAGTAAATGGGGAAAGATAAATAAGATTTTCTATGGATTTTTTTCCTTTTTATATGTTTTTGCAAATATCAAATATAAACAAAAAAACAAAAAAACCTCTTGTCTAGCTGTAACGGAAGGAAGTGTTTCTTTTAATGTAACTTTATTGTTTTCTTGACAGAAGAGAAATGTAACAAACCCATCAAAGAAGGAAAGTTAAGAGATTAAGGATGAATCAAAATTCATCAACAACATTTAGAGAGAAAGAGTAAAAACTAAAGAGATGAAAACTTGAATAGAAAACTTGACACTAGTTGTGAACTCGCATTGCTGAGTGACAACAGTGCATATTTAGCTGTGGATTTGTTTCTTCTTGGATACAAAATTCAGTGACTTCTTTTTCCTGAGCAAGAATCAAGAGAACATATTTTGTGAAATCAAGAAATCTTTGAAGGCCTTCTGACAACTTCAAAATCAGCAAGCTTTTAAACTGTGATACCATATCAATGGATTTTTCTTTAAGGTTTAGTTATTATTATTATTACTATATTCATTGCATATTAGGGAAAAAATACATCTATAAGCAAGAACAAATCTAGACCTTTAAAAATCAACCTTATTAAAACACCTTTGTGGAAGCCAGTTTGCTGGTTTTATTCAGAGTTTACCTTGTGATAATTTATAGGGAGGAGTAATATTCTGTTTGTAACTACTTTATTTTCCTTCCCAATTTCCACGTCACCACAAATTGTGCCTTTACTTAAGTCAATTTATTTTTGCCACTCATGCAAATAATAAGTAACAAATGCACATGGAACAAGAAACCACGCAAATATTTTATTAACAAAGAACCAACATGTTGAAATGTAAGCTCAATAAACAGAGCAATTTATACTATTTTCAATGTAGCAACTGGTCTTTAAGTGATACACAACAAGAGCAAGCATTTGCAGAACATAAATGATTCTTCATTCAAAAACAATTCCTCTACTTCTACCTCTTACACCAAATCTTAAGAGAATTGAAAAACAAACAAAAAAATCCTCAGATTTTCTGGAATACACCTTCACTTTATGCAAATCAATGTGATAGACAATTAATACCTTCATTTAGCAAACCTTGTGGGGATTTGTCTCAATTTCTGAAAAGTAAAATACAATGAGATGTTGTCATCGCTGTTAATAAGAAAATTGCTAGAGCAGAAACCCATTCCTTACTCAAAGAAAAAATAACACCAAATGGGAAGACTAAGCTGGGTCAGAGCAAAATACTGCAGTTAATAAAAAGCCTGCAGTTAATATACCTTCCATAGATGCATTTTTCCTAAGGAAAAATTGCAACTTGCAGACTTCAGAAGGAAAAATTATTTTAGAAAGGCAAAGTTGCTTTCCAAACTCACATAGAGTGCATTGAGACCCAGAATATCACACTACTCAGTTCTGCGGCCAAATATGACAACCTGACTCCTGCAACATGACTCTTTCTTATGTGCAGACAGACTGCGACTGGGAAAAAAAAAAAAAAAGAAAAAGAAAAAAGAGAGAGAGAGAGAACTTCAAAGGTAAATGAAATTTCCGACTGTGTATGCCAGTTTGTGAAAAAGCTCTGCACTTGCTGGTCATACAAAAGACATCTAGGTATTTTTGGTTTTGGAAATCAGGTATGATTTCTACAGTCTTCCAAAATCTGCCACTATCAATTTCAGATAAAGGTTAAATAACTCAAACTTTTCAATGATATTTTCTTTTTTACCTGAATCAGAAAGCAATTTTACATTCAGATCTGCGTCTAATGTTTGAAAGTCTTCTGAAAACCTTTTCCTTCACATTATTGTCAGCATGAAAGACAAAGTCTTCTGAAAACTGGGTCAGGAAATGACATCTCCAATGATATCCATCTATTTTGGCTCTGATAAGCCCTTTGAGAGGACTTGACCCAGAAGATCAATAAAATGACAAACGACTGAAATGTACAAATCTTTCTTGCTTTTACCCATAGGAGAGTTGTGTCCTTAACAGCCACAGCACTCTGCTCCTTCATAATAAACATTTCACATCTTATCAGGAAAGGGTATCTCACTATCAATGACTGCCCAAAAAATCACTGCAGCTAAAAATGTCTCCAGAAGGCAGTAACTATCTGTGGCATACTTAATTTACACTTACAAAATTATTAACTGATATTTACAAAACCAGGTTTGTTTTGTTCAGTAGAGTTGGTAAACTCCTAGCAAGTTAATAACAATCACCTGATTTTCAGGGTTAACTGAATTGACTACCCAGATATCTCCTGATAGCCAGAATAGTCAAGTATTTCATTACTGTTTCATGTTTACTTTCTAGCTAATTTTAATTTCTAATGCTAGAAGACATAAATAGCTCTGTAGAGGTGAAACACACTAGTATTGTTATTGTTGTTGTTATTATTATTATTCGTTACAATTTCATGTGTATCATGATATATTCAGTTATGTATTACCTAGTCTGAAGAAAACCATTTTATAGGCAGATTTAAGGTAATGAGCATTCAACTTTAAAAAACGGTTCTGGTATCCTGTAGTTCCTCAATAATAATATGCTCTTACATTCCAACAGAGAAGGATGGATTATGGGTTTTTCAATTTGCATCAGGCATATTAATTGCAGAGTAGGATTTCCACATAAAATATCAATGTACTGGAACAAACTGTTAATGTACCAGAATATGAACACTTACGTTCATTTCTTGAGATTTAAAAGCAATCTTCTTCTTTTTTCATACATCTGAATAGCATGATTTTTTTTTGCCTTTTTTTTTTTTTTTAAGTCTGTTAATGAGAACAACATAACCAATGTTTTCTTAAAACCTTAATTAGCTTAAGTGTTAATAGTGCTGTACTAGTCATTGTACTGGCAAACAATACAACAAGCCATTAGGGAAAGAAAATAATTTGCAGGGTATGAAAAAACTTTTTAGAGCAGCTTTTAAGAAACATGCCATGGAAGATCAACTTTATGTTGTAGCAGCAAGCAAAGAAACATTTAATTCAAGAGGGTTTTTGTTGTTGTTGTTTTTAATTGTGAAAAGACACTCCTAGACTAATAAAAATGTATTTGGAAGTAAAGTTCAGCTGGGAATTTGTAAAGTGATTGTAATGATACAGAATAGCAAGTTTAAGGTTTATATTTTATCTGATTCATTCAAATTGCACACAGAATCCTAGAAATATGTTTTAATAGGTATTAATATCAAAAAAATCTCTGTACAGAGAGAAAATTTGATTATTTAAAAACAGGTAAGTAAATATTAGATAAAAAAAAGTGTTCTTTATGACTGATAACAGTGCAAAAGGGACTTCATGTTGTTTACAACCATTATCTTATTATTTATAAATCTGAGCAAGCACATATTTTTCTTCAGTGTCCCATAGTAGACTATGACTACACTAGAAATACGCTGTTGTCAAGACAAACAAATTCACTTTGAGTTTACACTGTTTTGTTTTATGACTGCTCTGTTTCAAACTACCAGTCGTTAATGGGCCTTCAACTTTTTCTATCTTTTCTTAAAAACAAAAAACAGCAAATGAATGCAGGTCCTTCCTTTTAAAGCCAAACAGAAAAAGAAAATATTTAAGTTTGCATGCCACAGCTGCAGGCTGTGAATTATCACACTAGGGAAGAGTAGAAATACCACCCACATAATACAACAAGAGGCCTGATTCATTTTGTGTCTGAAGCAATCATTGTGGTCTTACAAAGCTGAAATGAGTTTCCTTTGCAATCTTCATGGGGGAAAAAAATGAGAATATCTTCTTTACTAGTTCAAAGCAAAATTCCACTTTTTTATTTATTTCCTAGTTCTCATTTTTATTTCTCTTCCTCAGATCTACTATTTTGCAACTAGTTTGGCTTTACATATAACAGTGAAATTGAATTTGAGATAGGATATAAAGGAGAGCTGCAATATCTTCCTGGCCCTATCAGTCCCACCTGAACTTGTGACAAGTGATTTAGTTAGTGTATAAGAACCATATCCAAGGTACTCTGCAAAGTCTGTTTTTTAGGCTCCCAATAGTTACAGGGCAATCAGAAAACCTTGCTTCCTATCTTGCACACAGAGGGAATTAGTATGCCATCTGTTTAAGATCCCAGTGGAAGCACCTGCCTAGGGTCCTCTCTGAATGTGCAGGACTCTACTCGATATGCATAGACACTCTTTATATAGCTTCCTACAGATCATCAATAGCGAATAATGAAGAGACTGATATTAAATTCTGCCTTTTAAATTCTTTACTCAAGGCTGCAAGGCTCTTGTCCTCTTGGGATCCTAATGCCTGAATTTTCACTTGAAGAGCTTTAAAATGCTCAGGATCTTTCTTTCAAAAAAAACGAACAGGATTAATGATTTGAAAGTTCAGCTACTGACAGTAGCTGATGACTGCAGTAAAAATCTATTGGCTGCAGTACTTGTCCAGAAACAATCCTTGTTATTGCCTTAAAATATTCAGACACATGCTGTCCATCGCTCCATACAATACTGTATACAATGAATTGCGGTTAGTAGGGCAGAAGGACAGAAGGGAAGAAGGGATGAAGGGGGGAGGTAGAAAGGAGGGTAGCTGATTTGAATTCTCTCTTGAAGAACATGCAATTAAATATACACTTTTTACATCCCCAGTGAGTGTCTTGGACATGAGATTAACATGTCTGTCCTAAAATGAAAATTGCAGGTATATTTTTAACGTATGTGAGTAGGTGCACTTTGAAAACACTTCCCAGAGCAGGTCTCAGCTGAGTTGAATAGCTGCATGAACAACTTCAGGATGCTGACCAAACTTGGGACTGGTCAGCATGGATGATGTACTAGCCTGCTCTGGATAGTGTAAGGATGTGCAAGTGCTTGTCTCTTGATCTGACCCTACAAGTCTTGCTCATAGAAAGTTCATAGATTTCAAATTGTTCCAAGGAAACAAAGATTTAAATTAATTAAAATAAGCTTTACTTTAATTACTTTTTACTTAAAATAGCAAAAATTGGTTAATATTTCAATACTCGATTACAGTAATATTTCTCTGAATTTAAACACAGATTTAAACCCAAATTATATTCTATATGATTCAAAATCTTTACTCACACCTCTATGTACTGAAATTCATTTGTATTTCAGAACTAAGGCTTAGGCCAGTACTTATTCTAAGGACGGCAGGAATATAGCTCAGAATTGAGTAAACTCCAACAAATTTTGTTGAGATCTGTTCAGTTTTAAAGAGATACAGGTAGTATATTTAATAACCTTAGACACATGTAATGATCTTGTAGTAGCCATTTTAAGCTTCTGTAAATCAAGACATAAAAATGACAAAACATGCCAGCTCCCCACTTTTTAGTTTAATCAGAAGGCATAGTGTTAGATGTATTTTATTATGTATATTAAAAAGTTATAATCTCTGCGAATCTTGCCAGGCGTTGCCTGCATACTCAAACTAACTGGCTTCCTAAACAGAAAGGAACCCTAATGCAGGGAAATAACTGTTCTGAGCGCTTTGGCATGGGCCTCGTTGCTAGGGAAACCATTTCTTTGTCTCGACATGTTCAGAGTGGCTGCCTCATTAGACACTGAACCTGATCATCACTTTACACTATGGGAAAAAAAGAAAAAAAAATAGAGAAGAGGAAAAGCTAACAGGTCTGCAAATCTCTAAGAAAATGCCAGGAATGAATAGGGGTAATCTTAAATAAATCTAGGTGTAATTATATTCTTAATTATATTCTGTTGAAAGTAAATTTGCCCAAGTTGCTTTATTCCACATTCAGCTGTAGGTGGAGGAATGAACAATTCTTGTATGTCTTTTACTGAATTAAAAAAAAAAAAAAAGGCCAACTGCTTATGTTTTGTCTTTTTGCATCTTTTAGTTTTAAATATTGAAAAACATCTATTTAATATGGTCATTCAGCTTATTTAACTGCCTGAGACATTGCTTTAGTCTTGCTGCAGCAGGTTTTATTGATGGAGTCAGAAGCATAAAATGGCAGGGAAAAGCCTATAGAGGTGCATTTATTATTCTGATCATAAAGAGGAGTGGTAAAAAAAAAATAGCAAAAGTGTTGAAAATATATAGTGACAAGAGAGTTACTTTATGTTAACTGCTAAGTTTTAATCAAGGTACTAAAACCGGCACCACATAAACATCTGAAATGCGGCAGAACTAGATGCGGTTTTAAGGCATTACTCATTGGTAATACAGCTATGAACCCAAGGTCCCTCTGGAGCTCAGCTCCTGCCCTTGGCTGATGAGAAAATCCTTTGAAAATGGTCAGAGCTTAACCCCCACCCTCTGTGCTTTATAAATATCAACAAAGGGAAAGGATTTTAGAATCATCATCCTCACAATTCTGTTCTATGATAGGAAAAATGAAATCCAAATCGCAGGTGAAACAGTTAAGAAATGCTTAACTTCTTTATTCATATTTATGAATAAGGAAAGCAACCAAGCTAGAAATTATTTTTTCTCTTTTGTTTGTTTTTGTCAGATGTGAAGGTGAGTAGTTAGGTGTATAAACAAGAGGACACCTGACCAGACAGCCTGACAGATTAACCGGTTATTTTCCATGAGTATAAAGAAATGACACAAACTAGATTTACATGCACTTGCAGACATTTTCCTTCTTAGTAGGTGGTAACCTATGCTGAATGTCTGAGTGTTGCCTAAGGAACAATATTAAAATTAAAACTTTTTTTTTTTTTTAATAATGCTTTCAACAGAATGAACATTTCCATGGATATCTTTCCCCTCAGTGACAGCATTATTAAATATGTTTTTTGCAGGTTACAGCTAGAAGAGAAGAGCAAAGAAATGGCAATGTAATCATCAATCTACTACACGGCAAGAACACATTCTTGCTTTCCTCAGAAACTAGGGTTTTTCAGTTCCATGGCCAAATGCTTTCAAGATTTAATGAAAGATGAGTTGCTACCAAGATAAATAATTTTTCCAAATGGGGACCTGAGGCAGAAAAACTTACTCTAGAATGCTCCTGTAATTACCAGAGTGTTTTGCTTTCTACACAGCACCCTATTAAACAGAATTACACATAGAGAAGAACTAGATGGAGATATTTAAAATCAATATACAAGGCAAGAAGTAGTAGTTAGAAAGGTACAAGGATATTGTTTGAAGTAGGCCAGATGCAAGATTTGAAGCAATTGTTCTTTGAACACTTGACTTAATAACAACTTTTGGTAAATACAGAGGAAGTAAATGGCTTCAGTATGAGACACATTTCAGAGTCCCATTCATGTTCTGAGATGTCAAATACCATTTTTTTTCCTTGAATTACTCTCTACTGACATCATTTCTTGATTGCATTTCTCTACTGACATAATTTCTTGATTGTATTAACAGATCTAAAATGTAAATTTTTTTCTCAATTTTTTGTAGAGAAGTTCAGAGAGAAAATTGAAGATATTTGAGTTACTTGCTGATCTCTCAATGTAGACAAAGAAAAAACATTTAAGAAAATGTGTGCTTTTTAGTCTGAAATGTTTTACACAAGTAAGGTACATTTTCTTACACAAAAATATAAAGAAACTATATTCAAATATAACTTTTGATCCAGCATAATTTTTAAGCTTATATGTTAATTTTATCCTTATTGTGAATTATTTGGGAATTTTTAATTGCTAAAAACTGCACAAGTTGCTCTGCTTTTGTGGATCAGGTCCTCACCTTTAAGAAGGAAAAACTTCTACCTATACATTTAAAATTTGGTAAAATTTCTACAGAAAGTGTATTTATCAGTGTATTGAAAATAATATACATTGTTTTTAATGTTCCAAACTAAGCAATGTACCTAATAGTTCACATTCCTTTATTTTTTCATAAAGTGTTGTGAGACCCAAGGAAAGAATCTTATCAAAATTTAAGAACATTAATTATTTTGCACCTAATATGCAAGCTCTGGGGCAGAAATAGATGCACAATCACCATCATAGCTAAATCAGAAACTTCCAGAGCTGAAAATATAAGCAGTACTGGTTGGATGTAGAAGACCATGAAAGAAATAAAAGGCACTTGTACAGACTGTAGAAATCTTCAAAGTCTCCAAGCATAAGTTCTAATATAGTCCCAGAGCCCTCAAACTGATGCCTGAGCATGCAAGTCAGCCTTTCAGTATGACAATCAGAAATCATGCACCAAAAGATCTGGACCTTTTACAGTGATGTAGGTCAAAAACTCCTTGGTGTTATGATGCCGTGTGCATCTTGCTCTGTGGTCTTAGTCTACCTCCAAGGCCACTGCAAGAAAGAAAGCAGCAGGCAGCTTCATCTTTATCCTTTTGTTTTTAACATGTGATGGATATCACCCCCTGGATAGCCAACTAGAAGCACTGATTGCACACAGTGATGTAATTCCTAGCTCTTGCATAGTGCACATGCAGGACTGGGAATAGCATTGTTTAGGGTATATGCAGAAGTGGCACAGAAGAAAGGTACAGGTCTCTCACCTGAGTTTGTGTTATCAGAACATGATGAGTGCCCAAGTTTATTTTCTGTTTCTTTCTCCTTTTGGAAATACATCTTTAAAGGTCCATGCATATCTTCCTGCTGTAGTACCTGAATTTAGAGGCACAGTCAGTGAAGGGAATCTTAAAGTTTTCATTTGATTTGCTAGAAAATTACATTCTCTTGTCTCTCTGTTCTGTTTCTCCATTTGGTGATATAATAATAAAAATAATTGCTCAGAGCTGGAAAGAGAAATAAGAAGCATAAACTATAATTTGGGCTGCCAAATGCCAATTTTCTTAACAACGCCCGAAATTTACACCCTTTGGACCCTTTGTAACTTTACCTTAAAAAGAAATTATCAACTTTAAAAGAAATTATTATTATCAGCCAGATGATATTACTAAACACCATATTGTCACTGCAAAATAAAGACTGCTCACTGTTTTCACAGAGATTTGATAATGGCAGAGTTATAAAAGTACCCTTTCTAAATGCAAGCCCTGGAATATAGTGTCAGTGAAGTTTAACTGCAGTTCTTGTCTCATCATAACATACATTGCAAACCTAGAGTACACATAAATGTTTATTTTTAATTTTTATTTCCTGTTTCACTATGATTTAGCTTTTGAAATTCTCTCTGAAACAACAGAATTGCATGTATATTTGTGAGTGGTATTTCAGGTGTAGTCAAAAATATTTGAAATTATGCAAAGATGTACTTTCCCTTCTGAATATGAAATTTTAGCAATACATGCATTGACATTGCAGAGGAAACAAAATAACAAACAAGCAAATAAATAAATAAATAACCTGTTGGCAGCAACCTACCATTATCAGTCCTATTCCCAGTCATACTGAGGCAGAAAGCAGCTGTGACACTTCTGTGACTGCTCCAGCCCACTGTAAACAGGAGGTGGCAGTTCTAGTCTTTGATCCCATATGCTGCAGTGTTATAAAACGGCAGTAACTAACTGGGGAAGACATTTCCACAATACGCAAAATAAATAACTTTTCTAAGGCTAGCCAGAGCTGCTTCCTTTTAATCCCTTTTTGCAGGAGGCTAAAAAGTGTTACAGAAAGAAAAAATAAAGAAAGAAAGAAAAAAAATAGAGCAGCTTTCTGACAGCTCAGTATTGGTAGTGTGATAAAGACTCCAGAGCTCTCTGTTCTGTAACCAAGGCTTTTTTTTTTTTTTTTTCTCCCCAGTGTGCTACCACATAAAAATTATATTTTTAGGGCTTTTATGGAAACATAATCCTCTTCATTCATCTCATCCTCTCCTCTCTAATATTTTCAAAAAAGTTTTATTATCACCAAAAATGTTGTTTATTCTATAATACTGAAATTCCACTTAAAAATAATGTAATACTTCCTGACCCCAATATATAACAGTGAAAGCTGAGAGGAGTGGATCCAAAATCTGACACAGTTTGCACAACAGGTCATTATTTTTGGAATTTCTGTTGCCTTCTGAAGATGCCCCTCATTTGTTACAAACATATTCCTTTTATCATTAAAGCAACTTTGAGAAGGAACCTCTCCTACCTGCTCTAGATATGGAAATGAGAGAACCTCAAACCAAGATGTTAAACAAACTATGACAATAAAGAACAGCAGTGAAGTAGAGCCACTCTGAAAGTCTTTAAGCCCAGGAAAACAAGGAGCAGAACATTGTGAAGGAGACAGTCTGATATCTGAGAGAAATAACACAAGTAAGCATTGTATTTACTGCTTTTAAATCCAGCTCCATGTGTGATCATGAAGCATGTCAGGAATTACAGTACAGACGTATTGCACAACTACATTAAGAAGGAGGTCTGGATACAACTGCCTAGAGGATGTCTACATACTAGGTGGAGGTGAGAACTACTTAAAACACTTGGCATTCCAAATCATGCAGGGTAGCAAATATATGCAAGGTGCTAGTCTCCATCACACAGAATCACACAGAGTCATGAGGCTAAATAATGTAATTGACAAGCTATAGCACTTCTTAGTAAGAGGTTGGGAATGCTTCATTCTAATATTTTTTTTATTATTATTTTTTTAGCTTTCTGATATTCTGTATTCATCATCCCTGCAAGTAACTTCTCTCAGAGCTGAATGACTGCTTTGTACCATGGAGTGTGAAACTAGGACATAATGTCATGTCAAAATATCCTACTTTTCTCATCCTGTCATCCACTGGGAACTCCAGTAGTCAGAGATTCAGAAGTGTACATTAATCTTCACAGGGTTATACAGGACATCTCTAACTGAATTCCCTTACATCCTCAAAATCAAGTATGTTCAATTGTAGGAAGATAAGACAAAAGTCTGATATTGTTAGTCAGACAGGCATGTACTCTGACATGTTTCACAGTAGGAGGAGAATCTGGATCACATATTGTAGCTGTGAAGGAGAATGTGAGTGATAAGACCAGCACTGAACTGAAGAAGAAAATGGGTTCTAATTGTGGAATTATTGAGAAGGCAGGAAATTAGTGTAGAGGTATTGACACAAACCATTCTTCCAGGATCTTTCTGAGAGATTTAGAAAGCATTTTAAGGATTTGCATACAATAAAACTCTTACAGTTTAATTACTGTGTACCAGCTGAGCCATGATAACAGTTCCCAAGGAGGGGACTTGGGCATTTGGACAAAATCAAATGCAGAACAGTCCTTACTCTTTATTTTCTAACCTAGCTATGTTTAATTACATTGTATTTACTGAGTACTAGAGGAGCATAGATGAACAGTTGTGTTTTTTTCTGACAGTACCTCAGACTGTGTTAATCTATATTTCCTTGGGCTATTTCCTGAAAAAAAAAAAAAAGAAAAAAAAAAAGAGTAGTACAGTGGGGTAAAATCAGCACTGAATATCCAGATTTAAAGGGACATCTGGCAAACCAAACTTCTCACACAAGAGAAGATCTCAGAATAAGAACTAAGAGGCTGTGAAAAGAGTCGCAGATGTTCTGGGTATGAAACAGAAAAAAAGAGTACAATTTATGCTCCTAAACTTCTGTTCTAAGCAGGGGTAGGTGCCTCTTGCCTGCCACAAAACCTACTTTTAGGGTTTGAATTTTCTTACACTGAGACATTTTCACTTTGTCTCCCTCTGTCCATGAAAAATAAGAGCTAACTGCAACTGCACCTACTCACAAGGAAAAATATTTACTTGCCACATGGAAGAGATTTGGAGCCAAAACTTGAATTCCATTTTGCTGTGCATATGCAAATCCCAGGTGTCATGGGGCATCCTGAAGTAAGTCTTCTTCCCAGTGACTGCTGAAAATTGTATCACTTTTCCATATGTATCCCAAGTACACTGTGACTAGAATCTCCCTGAATTGTCTCTGTTGCATACCCCTGACAAGTGTCATGAGAGTAAAATATAGTTAGTCTTTTTCTTCCTCTCTCACACACTGATATTCTTTTATGCAATAAAGGAAGGTCTATCTTTGAGAATCATTCACCTCACAGGACACGTTAGCATTTGGGACACCAGGACTCAGATTCCTCTTGCTGCACAAGCAACAGAGCCTGGTCTCACACAAGGCTTGTGGTGGTGTCCAGGCACCTAGACTAAGTAGCTGAGCAGACGTATGCAGCCCAGCACTGCTGCAAAGAGGGGAAGGAGTTGTCTATTTTAGGAATTATATTTTGAGTGTTTTGAGGTATAGCAGTGGTTATGATAGTTAGGTAGCTTTGTAGATGTCCCTTAAAAGGAAGACAAATGAAACACTCATAACGGAAACACGCTGACAGAGAGGAGGGAGGTTCCACAACCTCTCTGGGCAAAGAGTAAATAACTTGATTATTTGTCTTTGAACCCTGTCATACAAACTTAAAATGTCTATGAATTATGATGGAAAGGAGAGCATTTAACAGGATTTAACTTTAATAAAGGAAGTCAGAAGACATTTTAACATTAGGGGAACAGCATAAGAGTTATCCAGTCGGGCATAAATTCACTGCTAGAGATGGACTTTGACATCTTACTGTCATGGAATGTTTTGAGTACTTTCATTAAAAGAACAATTCAACAAGAGGCATCTTAATACAGTCTAATTGAGAAAAATGTCAGTTATAAAATCACAGTTTCTGGAATCACAAAATCAGTACTCACAAAAGTGTGAAAAACACTAAACAGAAAATGAAAGGTAGAAAAGAATTCAATAAGGTGAATTCTACATTAAAAGTTGGATAAACTCACTGAAAACAGTATGGAATTTGTTTCTAAATGAGCAACTGAAGTCATCCACCAGTGGCTGTAAACGGAAAGAGGGCAGTTTTAGATTAAACATGAGGAAGAAATTATTTACTGTGGGGGTGGTTGAGCACTGGAGCAGGTTGCTCAGCAAACTGGCTGTCTCACTCCTGGAAGTGTTCAAGTCCAGGTTGGATGGGTCTTCAACAACCTGGTCTAGTGGGAGGTGTCCCTGCCCATGGCAGGGGATTCAGAACTGGATGGTCTTTAAGGTCGTCTTAAACCCTTCCAACACAGTCCATGAATTCTGTCTTTTTATCATCTCACTCTTTGTAAAATGTAACTGACTTTTTTTTCTATGATTTTCTTCTAAATGTTAGATATGAAAGTTTCTGTCACAGTTTACACATTGGCAGAGGTTCCTCCTGGAATTTCTTACACAGTAAGCAGATTTGTCCAAAAAGTTATCAGAAACATTTTCTTCTAGAAAAACGTTATTTTTTTTTTTTTTTTTTACCTAAACCTCACAGGTATATAGATGCATATTCTCCTCCACTGACTTTTTAGTCTTGCCACTTGCATCTTTCTCACTTACATCATGTGCTTTTCTTCATGAGTATTAAACGGTGTCGTTAGTTGTGACTCATCAGTACAGGCATAATCATATTAGCTCCTGCTCAGTGTTCTCTACTTTCATTTAAATATAAAAACTTTGCGTGCTGCTAAGTGATCAAATATGCTTTATTCCCAGGAAATTGTAATAAAATTCCTATCCATGCTTCTATCAAGGGAGGAAAAAAATACTTTTTTGTTTTGGTTTTCCTCTCAAATGTTCATGTCATTTCTAACTGTTCTAACTTCTTTCTTTCTTTCTTATGAAGGACTTATTATGAATTGTTTTGCTAAATAAACTGGACTCTGATCTGAGTAAAATTAGCCTAGAATTTTAACCAACTTAATGATAAAATGGATTTTTTAAGCATATGAGACTTTCTTCATTCAAGTTATTGGCTTTTCTGTTTAAAAACAAATTAACAGATATGAATTTTGTGATAAAACAAGCAAGACTAAAACCTGCAAGAGTCTGCAGACTGGCATTAGCATAGACGTAGTATTGGTAGTACTTACTTATATCCCTTTTAAAAAATAATAAGAAAGGAGACCAAATCTTTAGTGGTATGTCTATTTTCTTTAACTATTAATCACTAGAACAAAAGCCTCATAAATATGGTGACAGACACAGAGTAATTCTTATATTTCAGAAAAGGTCAATCAAAAATAGATATGGTAAAAATCAGTCAGTAAATAATCTTCTAAGGCTAAAAACATTGCACTCATTCTTTTCAAGTCACTCATTAGTCATCTACAGTGCCCTCAATGACATTTTTAACATATTATTTCTAAGTCCTTTCTTTATTATTGAGAAGGGAAATATTTTTAGCTCGCAAAGCTCCATTTGTAGTCGAGGTCTGGTTCACCATAAATGAACTATTTCCCAGCGGACAAGAAACTGCTGTGACAGGCACATTAATAATACCTCTGAATATCTACTGCTCCATTTTGTTTTTTGAAGAGACTTACAATTTTATAAAGAAATATTGGATGAACAAAAAGCAGGAGGCAAAAGGAGGTAGGAAAGGTTATTTAGTGGCTAACTCAGGTTGAATTATTGATTATTAACATTTCATCTTTTAAATTACTGTTTAAAATTACAATCCTAAACTCATGTTTTCAGTTTCAGTAGAAGGAGCTGCATTTTTCCATCACAGGTCATTCATTTAAGGGAAAAATTTCTGGAGAGGTTTAAATGACTTAGGTATCACATTGCATTTGAAAGACACTAGAAACCTGTCAGGCTTTTTCTAAAATCCCTAGAAATGTCTTAGATGACCATGTAATTTTTAAAATTACCTCCTCTCTTTCATCCCCTGCACACATACATGCACAGACATAGACACACACACATATGCTGCCCTCAGTCTTCAACAAGAATTAAGTCTAACATAAGCATCTAATATAGAAAATTTGTACCTTATGAATGTTCTTTTCAGAGTCTTTCACCCTGGATTTCTACAACTATTAAATATATTGTAATAAATGGCTGAGATCTATGCCTTTCTGTAATCTAAGAATTTAAAAATCTGAATATTGATAAACTTTTAAATGACTTAAGTCACAGAATCTTTTTTTTCAAAAATGTGTCCATTTTTGAGTAGTCTGTCCCACTGAAAGTTACAATTTGGCTGTAATATTATTCATAGGATGTATTTGATCTATTCATACAGGAGATCTGCTCTTCATCTGTTTAACTGCAATTTTATGAGGACTATAATGACAAATATCAAAATATAAATGATTAATAAATCAGTTATGCAGTTTCAGAAAAATGATATTCTCAGTGTGATAAAAAGGAGGAAAGAAAGTTTTCAGTTGAGAATATAGAGGTTGAAAATAAGGATAAATAATTTGTTAAATGTCAAATTAATTTGCTAATCTTTGTAACAAATAAAGGGAGAAATACAGAGAATTCAGAGAAAACAAGAATGCTCAAAGGCATGAAAAAATAATAAATGAAAAGAATGTTTTTTTTTTTTTTAATATATGTGAAATAATGAAGGATCAAAACAACATAGATGAAGAAGCATCTCCTGTTCCAGTTCTACAACATGAGAAAAAAAGAGATAATTGCATGGTGAAAGGTTTGAAATAGAAGGATATTTTGCCTCATAAAATATGGGAGGTGAAGAAACATAGAACAGTAAAATGAAGACTGGACAAGTAGTTTTCAGCATAGATCAGTGTGGCCATCCTAAACAAAACAGTCTGGGTGAAAGAGATATCCTGACTCACCCTGTACTAGGACGACGTATTCATGTAGTGAGTCTCTCATGAGCCTAGTCTACCTTAGGCTAAATACAGGGACACAGAGATACTTCTTGTTGGTGATGTATAGATAAAACTCTTCATGAGACTGCACTGTCAAGGAAGCTTGTATCTCACAGCTTGACAAGATTTAGTTTTGCCATCTGTCCAGGGGGAAGTTAATCCAATTCAGATCAGGACAGAAAGAATTACAACATTTTTTGGTGTTCTATTTCTCTTATGAAACTATGTAAACCCTTGTGCAACTACTTTTGCATCAGGGTAACCGGTAGAAGAAGCTATAAACACGGAAAGAGATGTGGTAATACATAATATGTTATGCTGGTGGCAGCATTTTGGAAATATTCCTATGACCGACATTTCTAATTACCAGCAACTAAATTTTTTTTTTTTTCTGAGGTATTTGGAGGAGAAAACAGTTTCGTATTTGTTGATCATGTCTCTCTTTCTACAAATGTTGATCTGAAAACTGGTATTCAGACCTTAGTATACATTATATTTAGACATTTCTTCCCTGCTATTATCCAGTTACACTCAGTGAAATAAAACTCTAAGAAATATTTTTTAAAGTCTCCAACTATAACAGCATACCTGCACACTATTTAAAGGTATGGAGAAGGTCAAAAACAGGTTTAGTTCCAATGTGAATCTTGTGTGTATTGTCTAGAGCTTTTAAAAGAGCCATTAACACCTGCTGTCTTAAGTAGAGAAATAGACTCTGTAAATTCAGTTTAGAAACAGGATAAAAGAAGTTTGGCATGACTGACATGGAGGAGCACCAGCAACTAGACCTGACTACATATATGTGGGATAAAGAAATTTTTAGTTGTCAGCTCAGCCATAGTAACCATCCACATACACCTGTTGAGTCCACTCCAGCTGTGGAGTGGGTATCTTTCTCTGAAGTTTAAGAACACTACCACAAATAATTAATTCATTACTGAGAACTGACTTCACAACAGTTTAATTAAGATTGCAGATCAGCCTCAGGGCTGACTATTATTATGGTATAGATAATAATTTAAAAGTTGAAATAAGACTGATCTGGACATCCTAGATTAGTCACTTGGAAAAATTGTTTTCACATCTATTAAAAAGGATCATCTTTATCATAGTATTTGAAAATCTTGTTTGTTTTCCTGGCATCATGCATGGAGCAAAGGTGTTTTATATATATGAACGGTCTTCGGAAAGAGGCCTTGAGCGGCTGAGATCTATAAACATAACTTGCACTTCTCAGTAACTAAATAGTGTACTAACAACTCAAAGAAACGCAGAAGGTGCAAGACAAATCAAGGTGGCTAGCCACAGTGCTCAGTTAAGAGTGCATTATTTAATCTTCTGATTCTAAAGTTAAACTGCCAATGTGTAAACCACTAAATACATGAAAGAATGATTAAGCATTCTGATCTTAGAAAATGGGTCTGAATCAGCCAAAAATAGAAAGCAATTGGACTGAGAATGAAAATAACTCTTTCACTGTAACCATCACTAACAGTGAACGAGCATTTCCAGCAGTAAGAAAGCAAACTAACAGTTATTCTCCAATCCCTGTTCACTCTGGAGGGTCTGAATGGGAAGTGCCCTTTCCCACTAGATGATTGAAAATAGCAGGTGATGAGACAAGGGTTTGCTGTGAAAGAGCAATAAAATACAAACTTACAGGAAAGTGAGCCGTTCTGTTTCCACTTGTTCTGTTGTTTTCATTTGTTTCTGAAGCTTGATTACTTGGGTACAGCAAAGAAACAATTCCCATGAGCTATTTTCTCATTTTGAGAACAGAAAGGAGTAATATCAAGTGGTCCAAGGAAGCAAGGGTGACTAAGTCTGGGATTTGTGAGGCTTAATGTTTCTTGAAACCTGATAGGATCAGGTCCTTTCTGAGGAAACACTCGATGGCATTCAGAATCTATCTGATGCTTTTAGCAAGAAAGCTTGCAATAGATTTATTTCCTTTAAAGAAGTCTGTAAAATAAAAGAATAGCTTATTCTATTCTGCCTCCCATGTCATTCACAAATTTAGAAGCCAAATTGCAGTTACAGAAACTTTATTAATGAATATACCTGAGTAAGGATTAAAAACAAACCAAAACACAACAAAAGTAAAACTAAACCAAACCAAACCAAACCATATCAAACTTTCTTGTCTTTTAGGTCATACATTGATCTGAGTGGCTATTAGAATAAATAGTCCTTCCACTTGTACACAAAGCAGATATTCCCTGCAAATTACTAAAATAAAAGCTGAGCCCCACACTCTTGTTTTACAAAGTTGCATTCTAGAGCAAATCTTTAATCAAAGGCTGTTCTTGTCCTGGATGATTTTTTTCTACAAAAGAACTTTAAATTAATTATCTTTTTCCCTATTTTCTTCCCCTTCATGCACACAGGAAGTGATGAATCTGCACATTTATAACATCCATTAAGTGTTAGATAACAATCCTAACATCATTAAATTTCCTGAAAAGGAACCCTACATTTTGTATTACTGGAAAATTAGAAACTTTACTTAATATTATCTAAACATATATTATTGCAAATGGTGAAGGAAAGACAACATGACAGTTTCTTTAACATCAAAAAATGAGTTATTTTTAGAAAGCCAGTTTAGTAGTGTTTTGTTTTTGGTATTGTTAACATATTCATTAAAATATGAACATGCCAAGGAATAGAATTTAATTAGCTTAAGGTATGAAGAACACATGCATTTATAAGTTTTGACCTGTACTTGCATCTGTTTGAAAACCTGTAGACATGTAGGACTGGTCATGTATCTGCATACTTGCAATATAAAAATCACTCTGTAGACTGTTAAACATCTGCCTTTAATTTCATAGGGTTCACATTCCAAGGACATTCAGCCAATAATCTGTATATAAAGCTTTGATCATCTCCCTGATCAGGCTAGCTTTACTATTGATTCCTTATTATAATTTATTTAACATAAAAGCTGTTACATAAGGTGGTTCAAGTTGCTTAATGAGCTAACCGATTAGGGAAAAATGAATTTGAGATCACTTTGAACACACTTTAATTTTCCCAGAGAACCAAAATTTATGAGGTTTGGGGTCCTTGAGGAAAAGAGAAGAGTACAGTTCTTTAATTAATAGGATATTTGGGTAGAAAAGTTATTCACTACTGAACAACTTTGATTTTTTTTTTTTTTTCATGGAACTGGAACATAAAATGAGTCTATTCTCTGCCTTTAGTAATGCCCTTGACACTTTGCAGAATTTACCCCATGGCAGATTGAAGACTTCTCACACTAACACAAACTAAACTCCAATTGTTCATTATTTTTACTATAGGGTCAGAACAGAACAACTAATCTAAGTTATGGAGAAAAGGGCAAAACAGAGAAGATGGTCTTAAAGGTATAAAAGGAAAGTTTGCTTATGGCAGGCTGAATTACATCCATTTCTACATGCATTTTAAAATAAATTGGCCCTTATTAGATTTTGCAACACTTTTGCACCTGAATGCATTCATGTACAATAATTTTTGATCTCTAACAAAGTAAATGAGGTCACAGCTGAAACTTCACAAGAGATGATAGGTAAGGGTATTATGCAAAAATATTTGGAAATAAACATTTCATAAAAAGGCTTTTGAGTTTTCAAAACAGTTTGAGTGGCTTAGATTTCATTTTGTTATTCCTTTGTCAAATATGTGTACAATACTGTTTTAGTAATGAACCTTCTCTCCTGGTTTCCACATTTTCAGATCATAAACACTCTCTGTCTTTACCATTTAGACTTGTGCAATATGCAGTTCTTTCACAGCCAAGGATCTAGTCAGTTAAGGCAGATTCAGGAAGAAAAAAATATCTTAAAATGGAAATATTGCCAATATTCAGTACCCTGAGGCTTGAAAACTGTTATGTTCATACTCAAAATCCCAAATTAATCAGACGGGACATGCACGATACTTTGTTACTGTGGAATAAAAGTTGTAGAAAATAGCCCATGTTTATTTTTAGTTTTAAGTGCCGTTATCATGAATATGACACAATGTAGACAATAGGGGAAAAATGGAAATAAAAGCAAGCTTGAAAATTAAGTGCATTTTTTAATATTCTCATCCCTTCACTGTTAATTTATAAGAAAAGTATAACTAGGTTAACTTCCTTCTTCTTCACATTCCCCTCACAAGAGTAGGAATGATCTACCTTGGAACACACACACACACATATATATATATATATATTTTTATTTCTCAAGCTTTTACATATTTTTTTTTCAATCTTTAAAATATCTTAACTAACTTAAACAGTATATATTGAAGTTACTGTGGAATTATAATTACCACTGCCTGGGTTTTTCAAAAAAGGCCTGAGAGCTGTTTAAATATCATTTAAAAGACAATACAGATTCGAACCCCTGGATGCCATTTTTACCAATGAAAATATCACTGGAGCAAATCTTGAATTTCAAGTAGAAAAAAACAAAATATATCTTTAGGACAATATTTCATGTGGTCAGTTAGTTGCACTCTGTTCCTTCAAAAAAAATACCCTAACTCACCACTGAAGCCTTGCCAAGCGTTTGCAATTTAGAAGAATTAAATATAAATCCAAAATATTTCATTATATTCTGTGGCTTTCACAAGAGAGACTTTAATCTTAATGAAATGCTACTTTTTATTTTCTCCAGGAAATAAGAATTATTTTTGCTTTGACCTCATCTTGTTAGTTCATTCTCGTAAGATACCAATTCAAGCTGATAACTGGAATTCAGTTCATCTTGAAAAAGGCTGCCATGAGTTTTTTCTTTCTAAATTATTGACCTCATTTCTGAACAGTTAGGAGACTTTTGTCTTTCTATGTCCCAAGTGATCAACCTTGCATTTTTCTACTGTTATTTTTTTTTTCTGCTATGCTAATTTATAAAGCTATTTGCCTGTGTCTGTATGAGCTTATTCAGCGTTTATAGTGGTTTTCCCTTCATAATCGTCATAATAATATACGTGGTCACCATGTTGCAGAAGGGCAATCCAACTTCAGTGACAGCAACACCTGTGCTGTCTCAGAATAGGCACATAACTAACAGACAGTATACAGAGAAACAACTTGCCAAAGACTAAGAAAAGTACATGAAATTGTAAAGCATCTTGGCCCTAAATTTTGGCTAAAAATTTTGCAGACAAAAGTATGTAAACTTTCTTGCCCAGTGTCCTTCAGGATACCTGTTTGATATCACAGATATCTGCATTTGAAAATATGCCTGATTTGTGCAGTTTTCCTTTGGAATTTTGGTACATTTTATTTATATAGCAGGTTCATACATGACTCAAGCTATTTCTGGAGAAAGCCAAGAAAACCTATAAATGAAGATGTTGGAAGAAGGATATAATATTGCCAAAGATCTCTCTGAACTTTATGTGCCAATCAGATACTCTGCTATACTGAATTTGTTCATATGTTAGTCCTGTCAAAAATCTTTAACATCCTGAAATTTCTTACGGGATTCCTCATTTCCAAAACTGGCCTTTTCTGTTAGAGGAATATATCATCCCACCAAAAAAAATGTCTGATGGCTTTGTTTAGGTTAAGAAGACCTTCAAGTATAAGGAATCCCAAAAGGATATCTAAAAAAGTGTTTTTTTTTTTTTTTTCCCCAATAAATATGTTCCTCAATTTTTTATTGAAATTTTAATGTTCCAGACATCTGTACAAATTGTCTTGCAAAATTATTTTCAACTTTCATACTTTCTTGCACCCCATTGTAAAATTAAGTTGCCAGTATTAATAAAGGTGAAGAAGATGTAGTTAAAAATTTTGGAAAGTGGTATCTCTACCACAATGGCTTGTACCAGAGAATGTAAACTGGAACAAAATACTGATGAAAGTTCAATTCTCAACTTCTTCAATTAGTTTCACTGAGGAACACCTTTTGCCTAATACCAATGAAAACAAGATAATAGGAAGTCACAGGTTTTAAAGGCTAAATCTCTCCTAAGTCGGACTAGATTCCTCACTACATTGCCAAGGTTGGGAGTGGTATTATGATGTAATTCCATTAGTTAGCTAAAATCCTTTAAAAAAAGAAAAGAGATTAGATATTGCTTTTGGTAATGTGGAAGTCTAAGGTTTAAGTAACAGTTTGTTGAATAATGAGTCATAAATTTAGCAGCCTAAATTTTAAATAACTCAGAGGATAATAGCTTCAGAAACATGCTGGACAAGAAATCTATTTTAGATGAAAACCAGGATCATTTTGCTCAAAGTAGCTTTTTGGTTTGTTATCAGTGACACCAACTGTTACACAGTCACTCTTCATAAAAAAAAAAAAAAAAATTAATTTTAATGCAAAACCTATTACAACCTATATTTAATTCATTAACAAATATTCCACTTAAAAGCAACTTTTAATAAAATTATATATAGACTAGCAAGAAAATTACTAATTGATCTTTAAATAATAAGAATTATTGTGCCATAACACAGCCTTTGAATACTCTGCTTGGATTTATGAAAAATATAATGAGTGAAAATCCTATTCCTGCTGAAGCAAGTAGAAAAAAAAATCCATTCAACTATTTCTGAGTTGGATTTAAGCTTTGCTACATAATAATAGACATTTGGAGACAGTTTAAGCATGAGTTATATCTTTAACAATGACACATGGGCTAGATGACACTCAGATATCATCTCTATAAGCATAATTTTGATGGCATTGAAACTATCTTTTCTAAAACTTCCCAGCGTACACTATATAACATAGCATTTTTTGAATAGAGGTATTTGAAGTGAAAATAAGGGTCTGGTATGTGATAAGGGTCATTTGATATGATCAGTTACAGAAACCTGATAATCATTTTAAATAATTTTCATACTTGCTTATAAATGTGAACAAGCTTTGAGTGGAAGGACTAGTTAGAAAATGTATTCTTTACTGCAGTCTGAGATAGTAGAGTAGAGTAGAGTAGAGTAGAGTAGAGTAGAGTAGAGTAGTAAGTGGAGGCACAATGGCATGGGAAAGTATACTAAATTAAGAGTCAGGTTTATCATATTAAAGAAGCTTGAAGCATTTTTTTCCTCCTTCTGCATCATCTATTAATGTATGAAATGCACCCACAGCAGCATAATCACTCTTATAGTTCATGTAAACTGAGTGGACAAACAGCACAGTAAGGCATTTCAAATCACATACAGTGTTTAAATTACCCTAGTCTCATCTCACAGCAAGAGAAATTTTGTTTCTCCAGACTCCAAACTGAATGTATCAAACCAGGGATAAATCTTTTATACATTTCCTCAGCATTACTTTGTGAGTATAACAGTGAGTGATCCCCTGCAAAGGAGCACTGCTTTCTTGATGAACATACTCATAAGTATTATAGAAAGCATGCCTATAATAAAAAATGTAAAGCTCATAAAAAATGTAAAGCTCAAGTCAGGCTGATACTAAAATACTTAAGTTAATCACTAGTAAATGTCTTCTAGAGAAGGGCATAATACAATGGTAGTAGCTAACCAGAAGAATCTAATACCTAGAAGAAAATTGAGTTGTATCTGGCATTTTGCAAAAGTAAACAGACGAATTATTTCTAACAAAGTGAACTGAATTCCTGCTATACACAATTTCGGACTTTTCAGGTTCCCAAATGCATGTGGAAGAGTCAAAATTTCTAAATATTTGACTTAATTTATAAGGTGAAATCTTGGTGATTGTTTGTTTGTTTGTTTGTTTGTTTGCAAAGCCTGTGAGAAAACTCTTTTGATTACAAAGTAGCTGGATTTCCAATAATGATGATCATTTCAGCACCTGGCAGGTTTGTATGGAGAATGAGAGATGGCTAGGCTTCCACGTACAGGTGATGTTTAGTACAGTTACCAGAAGACTCTTCAGCGGTGATTTCATAGCAACCTTTATCTTTAAGCAGTGGCTATAGGTAAAATCAAAACATAGCGAAGGAAAATGCATTTTTGTTTCTGATGTATTTAAAGTAAGATAAAATGGTGAGCACACGTGTTTACTTTCTGAAAATCCTTCTCTGTGCTACCAGTAATGTAGCCAACACAGACTGCAGGACTGAAGGAATGTAGAGAAAAACTATGTTTATTAAAAATTTCTGATATTTTTGCTTTAATTTCAGGCTTCTGTATTTTTATTTTCCCTTCATTTGTCCAGGACCATTTCAGAAAATATTTTTAAAAGTTAAAAAAAATATATAAAAAAAATTCTTCTTCACCTACTCAATGGAAGCATCTCACCCAAACTCAGAGGAACAGCTCTGTATTTAGAGCTTTTAAATAAAAGGAGTCCTGCATATATCTTTCCTCTTAAATGCTGTAGCCTCCTTTCTTGAGGGTGCTGGTTTTTTTACTTATATAGAACCTTTTGTTATGAAGCATGGCCCTGTGAGGCAAGACTGGACAGAAAATGCTTAGGGGAAAATTTTAAGCATGAAGCATGCTATCCACAATGGTTGATAGGATTTAGGATTTGGCAGATACTTTTTATTTGCATGAATGGATCTGCTTACTTAAATTAGAAGCAATTGCATTTAATGTTTTTTAAAATTAAATAATGAAATATAATTTGTTCCTATATATTACCAAACTATCAGATGTGTTTAGTAAACAACATGGTTAAAATTGTGAATAATCCTTTAAAAATATTTTTTTTTCCTTAAAAAGATAACAATACACATTTTGCTTTCCATAAGCATAGACATTTTTTATCTGGTTTGACTTTAGCAGAGTAAAACGGATCAAAAAGTAAAGTAAAACTTTAATCTTGAGAATTTCCTTTTTTTTTTTTCTAGCAATCCACACCAATATTTTGTGATGAATATCTTACACCTCTGCATGATTTCCACATAAGCATGCAGACCTCAATTTTCTGAAAAGTAATGAAAATTTAAATATTAAATAACATTTAAATGAGCCAATTAATAATAATTAAATAATTTATATAATTAAATATTTTAGACTAATTTCTAGAATCAAGGCATCACTTATTTTCTCAGGATTGCAGTGGTTTGGGGAGAGGATGGAGTAGGGTAATAGACAGCAGGCAGTAATGGGTTAGAAAAGACTAGCTGATATGGGCTGTTCTCTCTTGAAAACAATGTTCAATTCATAGTTGTAATGTATTCTTTACTCACAGTTATCATAAAATTCTACCTTTATTAAGTACTTCTGCTGAATTATGGAATAGTTTACTTTAATATGTCCTAGAATGTTTCAGATATTTTGATTTCTTGTATCATTTAGTTTGCATCATTGTGAAAGGCAGGTACAAAAATATTCTTGCAGTTATCCTTTAAATGAGCAGAAATATTTTGTTTCCTATTTCTCTGAAAACTTGCATAAACTCTCCAAGACTTTGTTTTGTGTTTCCTTCTAGCTGCTTCTGCTATACTTAAAAATTGCATCATTAATATGCTCTTTCTGTTTTCCAATATTTTTTAATTTGGTCACAAACTGCAATGTTACAGGAATTTTTGGAGGCTCATGCAAGCCAATATAAAATATTCATTGCATTTTTTTCTCTTCACTTTACATGTGGGAAGTCCAGATAGTACTGTTATTTTCATATTTACCTTTCCCCAGGATGGTAACTTGCAATAACATAATTTTTTTGAATATACCATTGGAACTGTAGCTGCTTGACTAAAACAACTTAGATATTTTCACTAATTTTATGAATGTTACATACTAAACGTATGAAATATAGAAATAAAAAATTGAATCTGAATTCCCCTAATAGGTGAATTTTCATTGTTTTTCAATTGGATTTGGGAGCACATCTGTCCTGAAGATTATAGTCTAACTGATATCATAGTCTAAATATGTGTAGAATGATGAGAAAACATATTTGAATTCAAGATATGTCTTTCTTTTCCAGTTAGTCTTTTTGGTGAGGACCTGGGGATAGAAGCATTTGAATTCAATTGAATTTGGAGGCCTATTGAATGTTTATTTTTATGCGTAAGTTAAATATTTTGGTGGACTCAGAATTAATGCTTGTACAAACTTAGTCCCTTATTCAGCACACACAAATAAGAGTGGCTTGGACTTTTTTGCCTTGCATCACACAGAGAGAGAACACAGAAGAGAACAAAGCACTTACAGGAATGGTATTCTACCCTTTCAGTGGTTAGGAAGAAACATTTGAATTAAAGTTCACTAGTGCAGTCAAATTTCCCTTCTGACAAAAGAGAGTAAGGAGTTTATTTCACAAACTTGATTATAGCTTCTCACAAGTTTTAGGCATTCTTAAAAACTAATTGTTATAAAAATCAAAGTAATAATGTATAAATATTTTACTGCAAAAATATTTTTCTTTGAGAATAAAATATGCTACTCTCTGTTCCTTTCCTTGTCTAATTCTGTTAAAGTTAGATTAATTTATACAGGAATATAATATCATAGATTTCTGTAGCTGTGCTAACAAAGATAAATGAAATCAGGGATTTTAATAAAACTTTGCAAACAATTCCATTATAGCTTGTCAAATGCACACACAATCTCAACTCTAAGTCTTTTCATTTATGTGTCAGTTTTCTCAACATCACTGACTAAAAGTGTGGACTCTTGCATTCAATTCTGCACAAAAGAATAAATTGACAATTCAAGTGTGAAGCTTTTAACTACGTCTTTAGCTCTGACATGTCGTATTGTCATAGAAGATTCCATAAATAAATAAATAAATAAAAATTGGGAACATCTGAAGGTGTACATATATGTTATTTAAGAATAAAGTATGTTTACAGAGCAGAGATGAAATTTTGTGATTTTTGTTCCTCGTTTTTGTATTATTTTCTTGCAATTTGCAACAGGCAAGTAGCTAAAAAATATTAACTACTTTAAAATTTGCTTCTACTATGTCATAATACTATTGTGCTTACAAGTTATAAAAGATTTTTTTTTCCTGTTCATGAGAACTCAGTTACAAGGTTTTTAAAGTTATTGTTTTTTAAATCATTTATGACCACCATCTTTACCTTTGGTTGTTCATGGGGTATTCTTACATCAAAGTCTACACAGGAATTATAAGAGATATCATATAGTATATACAGGGAAACATACAGCCTAGAGTCATGGATAACTTGGCCAAACTATAGCATTCCTTTCACTCTTGTCTTTCCGCCTGGGAATCAGTTTCTGAGTTTGAGAAAGAGAATCAACTACTTGGTTAGATAAAAGGATGTACTTAACTAACTTCAAGACTGCCAATATGAGTTGGTAGTTTCCTGTATAATCTGTTTTTATATATCTTTACAAGTTTTATGAAAAAACATAAAAGAAACAAATAAAAAAGCAAGCCAGTCACTTTAAGTCTAAATCACTATCAAATATTAGTCCAAGAAATTAGATATTATAATTAGAAAATCAAGCTCAAAAGTGGGACTGAATTAAATCACAGGCCAACAAATTAATTCAGAAATCAAATTATCAAGTTAATATAGAATGCAATCAATTCTTATGAGTCTTACCACAGGAATTGAATTAGGCTGTTCAGTTCCTTACTCTAAGCAGAAGTTATCTTCCAACTTTGCCTTAATATAAAAGTCCAAATTTATTTACCATTCAGTCCTGAGGTAACTGAGATTTTTTTCCCCAAAAAAATGCCTCTTTGTGCAGGTGAACCCCTCATTGCCACCTGCCTTTTTTCCCCATTCACCCTGAGTTTGTGGGATTCAACAGATCACACATTTTTTTGTACAGCGGTAAACCAGCTTCTTTGACAGTTCACAAAAATGTTTAAATTTAAATGTTTACATTTTAAATGTTCTACTGTGGTTTACCAAGTAGAACTCCTTCACCTTCCTAGAGCTAGGGAATAATACTCAATCCACTCTCAAGGGATGTGGATAATTCCCTGTGGGTAGGAAGCCTGAATAAATCCATGTTTGTATATTAAAGAAAATGTCAGATATAATATATAGGAATATAAGAAAAGAGGAAGCAAGGTCTAAAATCTTTACGCTTTGTGGCATTTCAAAGCACATGCTATTAGAATTTTCATTGTAGCTGAGGAGCATGATAAGACAAAGTTTATGCTTCCTTTGATGATAAAGTGTTTGTTACTTTTACTTCAAAACTTTCCTGTTCCTGCCTTAGAAAGCAGGAGAACATGTTTCTGTGAGTAAACTAATCAATTACAAAAAAAAATAATAATTTGGCAATGACTGAAGTTGGCCTCAGTCAGATGCTTAATTCCATTTGGGAGGAATATAGAATAAATTTTGCATATTGAAAAAGTATTTTAATGAAATACAGTAAATCCAAAAGACATCACCTAAGACATATAAAATAAGCTGGATTTGAGATCTTTTTGATTTTAGTATATACACATTCATTTAAGCCTTGTCAGTGTGAACCCAAAGGAATATCAGTTGGGAAAGAGGATGCTGAGTAAGCTGCAGCGGAAATTATGTCCCTTTATAGGAAGCAAATCTAAGTGGGTGTTTACAACACAGTTCCATTTTATTTTTATTTATTTTTTTCTGTTTTAAACTCTGTATGATCATTTCTTTCTTGCTTATGGGTGACACCCAATCAATGTCTTATGCTGTTTAGTTAATCGTGTTGAGAACAATTTACATAATTATGTTCCTATAATTGGTGTTTCTATTATGCTGTATTATTTCTTTTATAAACTGTTAGCTTTATTAGCACTACAATTTTCTTGCCAATAAACATGTTAGAATATCTGTTTTTATTCCTTGCAGTTAAATACTCATAAGTTTAAGACATTGCTTATTCAAAATCACGATATCAGCAAATTACAAACATTTTATGGCTGAATATGTTTACAACTTACTAAGAATAATTGTTTTTCTTCAATGTTCATCAGCTATTATTATGATAGTAAAGTATTACTATATAAATTAGGCCCAAATCCTACTTACTGAATTGTACTTCCTATTTCTTTCATTTATTGAAAAAGAAAAAGAAAGAGAGAAAGAGAGAAAGAGAGAAAGAGAGAAAGAGAGAAAGAGAGAAAGAGAGAAAGAGAGAAAGAGAGAAAGGAAGGAAGGAAGGAAGGAAGGAAGGGAGGAAGGAAGGAAGGAAGAAAGAGAGAGAGAGAGAGAGAGAAAAAGAAAATAACCTTGTTATTCAAAAAGAAAGTATATCTGACACTTTTTTTGCAGATTAGCTACACTTTCTTCATGACATGAACAGATGCAAGCTGAGTCTTATAAGCCAAACAACAGGAGGCTGCATCACCATGCTGTCCAGTCTGTTGGAAATCAAAGCTAAGAGATGGGCTCTATGATACTAACATTTACAGTGTGCTAGTATGGTCACAGGTCTCCCAGTGAGGTCTGTGCATGGTCAGCAAATAAATTTTCCTCTGTATGGGAATAGCTTATAGATATCAGTGTGTTTACAACTCTGTCTTAATCTTTGTGACCTCTCACAAAGGCAAGACATATACAGCATTTCAAACAGCATTATTATACATTCCAGCTTTTGTGGAAATAGGAAGACTTAAAGTACAGGTAGTCTGGAAAATCTTCCTTCTCAAAGCTCTATACAGTATTTTAGAATATTAAGAATAGGATAAACAGGTCACTCTCTCTCTTTAAATAAAAAATAATAATGAGATTTTTTAGCTGCAAATATTTTAAACTGCATCATTTGAAATAGAAATTGAAATAATAAATAATTCTGTACTCACTACCAGACACAACTATAAATAAATGTTACCAAATACTCATGAATATTTGTGATTATAAAGCCACTACACTAATATATTTTTTTCCCAGAAAGCATGCCTAAATAGAAATAAATTCAAGGAACGTGTGATCTGCTTGTGGATAAGCCTTGAACAGAAGGAGAGGTTAACATTTTTAGCTAAATTATGCATTGCAAATGGCTCACTCAGTTTTATTTCATTTGCATAAGTGGCCCTGGTTCAAAAACTCACTGATTGCAGTGGAAACAATTTCACTGGCTTCAAATTTATTTTTTTAAGCCGCACTACATAGGGTTCAAAACTGTAGGAGAGGAGGAAAAACAGCACAAATTGCACTTTTAAAGATTACCTTCATATGCTTAATTAACATGGCAGTATAACTGTTTTTGTAAATGAAGTTCTGTGACTGACCATTTGGAATAAAGTTAGAATTTTACTGAAAATGGAAGATAAACAATTTTGAGCTGCAGACAGAAATCCTCACTACAATGACCTGATGCTTTATCCCCTTAAGCAATGTTTCCCAAGGAATAGAGTTTCTCTGAGTAGTGGTCTTTAGATAACTTTGTACTTCAAGAATGTTGAAGCAGGAAAAATGTTACAATTAGGCTGGCAACTTTACTTCTGCTTATACAAGTGGTAATGAGATGCCCAGAGGTTTGCAGCAATGGATTTTGATGTGTAGAAGTGTAGTGACACAGCCTTGCTGGGCAGCTGAGCTCCACCATAACCACTATCTCACTCCCCCTCCATGGATGTAAAGGGGAGAAAATACAATGGAAAGGGCTCAAGGGTTGAGATAAGGATAGGGAGATCACTCAAGAGTTATTATCACAGGCAAAACAGATTCAACATAGGAGATTAATGTAATTTATTACCTATTACTAACAAGCTAGGGCAGTGAGAAACTAAAAAACAAAATAAATTCACCTTCCCGCCATCCACCCTCTTCGACATCCTCCCCTCTGCCAATCCTTCCCAGTCACTCTCTGCCCCTACTCCAACGTGGTGTCACTCCCACGGGATGTAGTCCTTCCTAACTGATCCTTTGTGGGCTCCCCACAGGCAGAAGCTCTTCAAGAACTGCTCCCACATGGCTCCATACCATCAGGAGCAAACTGTTCCAACACTGGTCCCCGACGGGCAGCAGCTCTCCCCAGACCCCCTGCTCCTGTGTGGGCTCCTCTCCGCGGGCTGCAGCTCCGGCCCAGGGCCTGCTCCTGTGGGGGCTCTCCATGTGCCGCAGCCTCCTCCAGGCCACATCCACCTGCTCCATCGGGGGCTCCTCCATGGGCTGCAGCATGGAGATCTGCTCCATGTGGGACCCATGGGCTGTAGGGGGACAGCCTGCTCCACCAGGGGCCTCTCTGCAGGCCACAGGGAAACTTCTGCTCGTGCACCTGGAGCACCTCCTGCCCTCTTTCTGCACTGACCTTGGGGTCTGCAGGGCTATTTCTCACTTCTCTTAAATATGCCTTTCTTAAATCTGCTCTCGCAGAGGGGCAAACAACATCACTTAATGGCTTGGCTCTGGCAAGCGGTGGGACCCCTTTGGAGCCAGCTGAAACTGGCTCTTATCTAACATGGGGCAGCTTCTGGACTTTTCTCACACAGGCCACCCCTACAGCCCCCTGCTGTAGGAGAGGAAGGACTAAAAAATCAATTTTGCTTGTAATTTTTAGGTTATTTTTAAAACTTGCATTTTTCAGCAGCAATTCTTAACTGTCACTTTAAAAAATGTTAATAGTATTCCTATCAATCTGATATAAAGCATCAGCCACTGAACTACAAAACTCCACAAAGTAAGAAAGTGCTGGGCAGCACATCATGTACAAAAAAAAAAAAAAAAAAAGGTCAATTAGCAAATCAGTTATTATTTCTCAGTCAGTCAAATAATTCAGGAAATGTTATGACTTAACCTAAGAAATAATTTGCAGAGCTTCATATTTATTTCATTAGCTGACTGCAATTCTAGTGGAAAAAAAATAAAAAAGAGAAAAAAAAAGAATAATTTTTACCTTTTTACCTACTTAAGAGCCACAAATCAGATTTTTACATTAATTATATATATTTTTTTTTCCAGCTTCCTTGTTTTGCATTATTCTTACACTGTATTGATGCATAGTTGTCTTCTCACCATGACGGATAATTTTGCTGCCACTGTGGTCACAGTTAAAGAAAATATGAGAACACTTACAAACCTCATCCAGATTTATGAACCAACTAGAATCCTAGAATGTTAAATAAAAAGATCTAACTAGAGAGGTAACCCTGTCAAAGAATTATTCTTTCTGGGGTAGTTACTATCTCTAATATGTGCAGAAACATTGCATGAAATATCAGTGTGGGATATGAAACTTGGAAAATGCAATTTTTCCCTTTGTGTTTTCCTTATTACACTAAATTCACTAGCTTACTATGTTTTTATTATTATGAAATATGTTTCATATATATTCCATATATATTTCCAGAAATGGAAACCTCTTTAATATAGTTTTAGACTTCAAAAGATGTTCTTTTCTAGCTGAGGAATGTGAAATTACAATGAGCTTCACATTTCTATATAGGAGTAAAGTTGGACCATTTGCATATGTCTTACTTCCAAATTTTGGCAGAAATTTAGACAAAGTAACTGAAATACCATGAGAAAAAATGAATCTTTGTTTCAGTTCTTCTTATGTACTTCTACTTGAAAGAATCATGATCAAGTATCCCTGAGCAGTTACTGCCATAACTGTGTAATTCAACTATGCCACACTACCTTAAACTAACGTGAGATCTGGGTATCATTAACAGTTTAAAATGAGCTGTAGGTTTGACTCATAAAAATTTTCTATGCTAGAAAATCGTATTGATTGAACATAAAGTGGATTTTTTTTTATTTTTTTACCTACATTTATGAGAGAGCAAAAGGTTATTTCTACAGGTTAGAAGAATAATCTAGGGTTTAGTAGCCTTGCATTGTGCTTTTTTTTCCATACAGGCTTTCTAGGTGAACTTGAGAAATCACAAATGTAATGTACGATTGATTTAAACCCATAAAAGCAGCACAAGTTCTTGAGAAGATTAATATATTAAAAACAGTGACTAATATAGAGAATATAACAGGAATAGGTTTCTTAGAACTAGTGGAAGCAGATATATTCAGGAAAACAAAAAATGTTTAAACTTTAACTAAATGCATTAAAAAGACATTATGATCATTCACTTAATGTTACCATAACTTAGGAGTTAAGTCAATTATATTGATTGTAGCTGTGACAGTGTAAGTATATAAATAAGGTAAAGCTTGTGGGAAGATATAGTATCTTTTTTTAGATCAATTGGCATAGCTTGAGAAAAGAGACAAGCTTTTGGATCTATAAGCTCTTCAGCTATCAGAAATTGAAGGAGCAATTTTCAAATCTGAGTACCAGTTTTTGAACAAATGCAGTGAATGTAATAAGATACCTTAATCAGACTGTCTGAAAGAAAAGAGACTTGATACCAAAAATCTATTAAATGAGAAAGATGAGATGAATTATGGCCATCCATGAAACAATTATCTCTAGAATTTATGATTTTGGAGAACTAATGATATTTTATTTTCCAGTCTAATCTTTTCAAGATTTTTTTGTTGTTGTTTTGGTTTGCTTTGATTTGTGTATATATATACATATATTCATTTTTTAAGATTTATTTTAAGGAAATACTGAGAAAATAGAGGGGTGTAGTGACTTTTTGTTGTTGTTGTTGTTGTTGTTTGTTTTTTGGGGGGTGGGTGGTTTTTTTTGGAGGTGTTCTCTTTGTGATGAATAGCCCATTTTAAATTCTTTTTTTTTTTTTTTTTCTGGTATGTGAAGACTTTAATTGCATACCAATAATTTCCATATTTCCATATTTCTATGTATCTACATATTTATATATGTCGTTCAGTTATAGTTGGGTTCAATTCGGTGTTGGATGAATTTTGGAACATTTGTTTTTGAGAACAACTTCAGTTCTGAAGCTGAGAGACTAGTTGAAGAGCAATTTCTGCGAAGCTTTTGTTCCAGGTACAATTTTTGTTTTATATAACTCCAATTTTCCCAGTGATTACAGAATGGGTAAAGAACTTATGAGAAGTGTAAATGAATTCAACAATTCTTCTGCATTCTGAAGTCAAATCTTGCACTTTGTGCAAGGCATTTGGACTTTTCTCTATAAAAGGCGCCATGCTAGATAAAATTCTGACTCAGACTGTTGAGAAAAGAATCACAGCTGTGCTCCCCAGGGCACAAACAGGTGTTTGGTTCCTTAGGATGTCTTAGGAATTTATTATACTAATAAGATAGTTATTAGATGTGTAGTATACATCAATGACAGATCATTTTCTTTTATATATTGGAATAACTCTGATAAAGTCAGAAAAAGAAATCCACATATGAGTATTGTTCTTTGCACATACGACCTCTGGAGACAATAGACATCCGGTTGAGTCAACATTTTCCTAAGTGTGGTTGAAAGCAACACACAGATCAATTTCAGCATTCAGTTCCCTAATCCATAAGTAATGCAGAATATATACACTACTACAGAGCAAAAAATAGCAGAATTTCAATCAGATTTTCCCTTGATCTACTAGCTCTGTTTAGTTTAGACTTTTCCACCACTAAGGAAGTTTCATATTTAGTGAAATTATTGAAATTAAATTTTAAATTAGCTTTAATTTACAAATATATGAGCTAAAACATACACTCTATACCACTGCATCTGCAGCTATAAAAGAAGTACCCAGAAAACTTACAAGAAGGGTCATTGTGACCAGATACCATTAATTTGAAGTGAAGATTAAATTACCATCTTAACAAAAGCTGTTGCAGTAAGATTTGAAGCTATACTCCCTGATAAGAACCATGAAAAGCACTGGAAGAAGAATGATTACCTGAAACCACAGGAAACTCCATTTATTTTGTTTTGATTTTTTTCCCCCTTTATATTCCTCTCTATTCAAGTGTATTTATTTAAGGAACAACTGATTCCCTTCTATTTTCAGCATAATTGGACACGCATGCAAGAAAGCTTAGAAAGCTTACTACTTAAATCCTACACTTGCTAAACAATCTGCGATATATATTTTAAAATGTGATTTATTTATTTATTTTTGTTCTCAGCAGGGTAGCTTTTTCATGTATGATGCTTGTCAGGTGTCTACTCCATACTACTTTCTATTTAATTTTACAATAAATTTTTGGAGGAGAGGCTTCACTCCAATTTTAAAACCAGGAACTATTGGAAGCTCAACAG